>NW_027500404.1:0-96322 GCF_021521415.1 Bidens hawaiensis
ACAAACTTCTAGCCGAACGGTTCACAAACAGTTCATTCAACATTCAATTTGTTCACAGGCCTAGATTGCACCTGACCAAATGATGCTGCTGCTACTGCTTCCTCAGAAATGTAGCTGTAGAACGTTTCCACAGGGGAACCTAACTCTTCCTCTATGATTTTCATGGCTAAAGACCTTGGAAAAGGGGGGATTTGATCATGAAGCTCACTTAAAGCCTGCAATCAAAAGGAGTTAAGAAATATGAATAATATCTGAACATCATTAATTGATATTAGGGGGGGTGTAGTCCAATTTTATCAATTAATATTCACTTTCTTATAGAAAAAACTGAGTTATGATAACTGACACAGACAAATAATTTCAATTCCATCTAACCTTAGATATTTGAAAACCAATAATATCTGGCCTTGTAGAAAGTGACTGGCCAACTGCATCAGCAACCAAAAGCATGTCACAATGAATACTGAAGACCTAACAAGAGCATAAAGAAATCCAAAAGTCTAACAAACAGGATACTAGAAATAAGCTACAAATATAAGAATCATGATTAAATCCATCTGCAGCTGGATACTAGAAATAAGCTACCTTTGATAAATGTAGGTCCCAGGTTTAACATTGTTTCCTTTAACACCATCCCAAATTGATACTGGGAATTATAGTCATCAACCTCTGAATTCCCACTTAAGTTTTTTGACCTTTTTATCCCTGCTATTCTGATTCTGATGGCAGCTGCAGCAAACGATCCCAAAACCTTCCCAAACACAACATTCTCGAATTAAAAAAACTAGGAAATGTAGAAGATTACTTTCTAAGCAATCCCAATAACGGATTTTCATTTTGTTTATATGATGAAACTCATAACTTTATATGAAATGGCAGATCTGATGACACAAAGTAAAGAACTAACAAAGTTTTTAAACAGAGAAAAAAAAATAACAAAAACCGACTACATATGGTCTTACACTCAATTGTGTGAGGAAAAATAAATCAATTAACTGGCTTTTCACATTTGGATACATACTAGTATATTGGACTTTAATCCTGAAACGAAACATCAAGAAAGTTGAAGGGTCTAGGTTTATTAGCATGCTTACGAGTATTTAATTTGAATGTTTAGAATTACCGATAGGTTAGTTTGCATTTTGAGTTGCCTGTTTATCAACTCCTTTGAGTTAAAATAGGATTAAAGTCTCCCCCACACCTCAAGTTTGACCAAATTTGACCCAGATGTGCATGAGGCATATTCCAAATAGTTCATGTGGGTCTTTTAAAACTAAGGCTGGAAGCATGCACTAACTCATTAAAAACTACATTGTAAACAGTTGTCTATTGGAAAACACCAAGAAAAATATATGTGCCTACTAGAAAGGAAACAAACTGTGCACTATAGTTCAAATATACAAGTACATTATCTGCATAGATCACAAACATGTAAAATCAAGGGTAATAATCTACCTCAATAAGTCGAAAGGGCCACAATATGAGGCCGGCATTTGAAGTAAATATCAGCTTCTTGTGCGTTGTAAACTTCTGGAAGTGGCTTGGTCCACATTTTAGACAAATAATAGTAATATAGTATATATGCCTCCAAGGCTTTAAGATCAGCCATAATCAGATCTGTGCCAGAGAGCTCTGTGAAAAGAAGATAAAATAAAGTCAACAGGAGCAACATAAATCCTGAACAATAATGTACTTGTATTTCAAATAACATTTTGCATCATTTAAATGAGAAGACGACCAACTTATCTTATATGGTTTGCTTAAAAAAAACAATTAAAACACACAAGCAGGAAATCACTCTTTAAATAAGGATATAATGTATATATACACATTAGCAGTCTCACATACAAAAAAACATTTATATAGACTAGATAGCAAAGATAGAGGTGATATAAACCTCAAACACATAACTTTTTAAGTTACCAATACTGAATACAGTTATACTTAAAACATTAAGAAGAAAATCAAACGGTTAACCTTGCAACTTATAGATGATAAATGAGTAACAAGTTCCATATCACTTGCAGTACTTGATTTCTATGTTTCTCTTTGAAATGCCAAATGCATCTCTTTCAAGACAAGCGAGTAATCAATTTTATACAGTGTTGTAAAAATCATGATTAGGCGCCGATTAATCGGAAATCAGAGGGCCACCAATTCGAATTCACCTAATCGGCCCCTAAAATCAATACCAGTCAAATTTCAGCCAAAATTGGTCAAAATCATTACAATACTTGAAAAATTACACTTATTTTGAAAAATTACATATAAAATTCCAATCTGATTAATCGCTCCACCGCCCGACTAGAGTCTAGCCAGTCCTACAACACTGATTTTAAACATGAGCCAATAGAAACAACCCTAACTACATTATCTAAATTAGTAAATTACATTCTCCTTCAGCATCCATCAATCAACATATTAACTTCACAAACATACCTAATTCCTATATTAATGGCTACCAGAGCACAATTATTGCTTATTCACAACTTCTACATCAACTATCACAAATTATGTATAAGTGTATAACTATCAAAACCACAAGCAACTAAAACCTGGATAGTACGGCTTCGGCCACGCCGGAGGCTGATACTCATCAACATACTCAGGATCTTCAACGTTCCGTAACCACACAACTTCATCTACCTTCTTCGCAATCTCCGGAAAACCGATAGCCTTACTCGTCCAACTAACACCTGCACTGATATTCCGCTTAATAAAATCGGCATCCTTCTTAACAACCTGAACAAAATGGCCGAAGTTTCCAGCTACAGCACGGCAGTTGCTTCGCGAGGGTTTAATTGAGGTCGATTGAGTTCGTGAGCGGATAGCGGAAGCCGGAATGGATGCTACCGCGCCGGTGGCAGCGGCAGCGGCGGCAGAGAGCATTGGCTGGAATATAATATAATATAATATAATAATATCTCCTCCTCCGGTGAGTTTGGTTGAAGTGGAATGGAATGAAGGGTGTAGCGTATCTACTTGTGTGTTATCGGTATGTCACTGGAAACGGCTTTCCTTTTGGCGCGACTAACTGCGTCATAGGATTAGATAGATCATTCCCAAGCAGCTATTAAATATATTTATCTTAAAACTTAAATATATATAAACTAAACTTTTAAAATCTCTATTGTCTATTTGTACTTTTTCTCAAACCACCAGATTGCTTTATTTGTAAATAGAGACTTCTCGTAAATTTGACTCAAGTTCATGGGTATGGGTCTCACAAAACCCAGATAGCCCTTAAACTGGTTATAACATCTCATTAAATTAAAAATTAATTTCACCAGATATTTGGATCAAATACAAATTAAATTAACGTGTTAGCCTTATGAATCAAACAGTATAATTATACATATTTAGAATAATTATAGTGTAGTACAACTACAACAAAGTGTAATTACATAATTATATATATACCACTTGTATATATAATTATACTACATGATTCGCACAATTAGCATATTAAATTTAATTTATATGTTAACTTTCCATAAAGTGGCAAGTGGGGGATTTTCTTTTACATCATGTGCTATGGTTTTTATTTTTATTCCGTCATGTTACATCAGTGTATACATAGAAGTGGTTTTAGTGATCAGAATCGCTAAAGTGTATAATTATTTTACTGAACCATATGAGGCCACTCGTAGTGAGTCGTTTTGGATCCGTTTTGGGCTTTAAAGCCTCTTCCATCGTTGTGTACACAATGGTTGAATGAAAATGGTTGTCCACAACTTTGAATGGAAGGTGGGGGGTGCTGTTCCTAAAAAATATATACCAAATAAATAACATACATTACTAATAATAATAAGAAATATAAAACAAACCTTACTAAAAAAATATACCAAATTATAAAGAATATAAACTAAATATAACCGATCTTCATGTTTTTATTATTTTTATTTATTTATTTTTTTTGTGGTGGTATCAACTTGATGTTTAGCGTTTTGTTTTTCTTGGTATTCAGTTGTGTTTCGGAATGGTTACAGGTTCAGGGATGGATTTGGGTGTGGGTGGGATTTGGCTGAATTTGGGTTGGTTTAGGTTTTTAATTGTTGAATGTGTAGAACGCTTTCTTTGGGTTGGTTTCAATTTGGGGGTGGTAGACAAAGTTAGGGTTGAAACAAAATTGAATTGTATTTTGTTGATTTTGGTTGGATTGGCGTTTTTCGAAGGATGGGTTGTTAGACTATGTGTAGTGGTTTTCAATAGTTTAGTTAAAGTGCCAACTTGACGCCATGTAAACAAAAATTAATTAACTAAAAGCTCCTTTAAATCAAGTGTAGTGGTTTTAATTTTTAACTAATTACATTCATTACTCTCAAATCATTTTTTATTTAACTAATTACATTCATTACTCTCAAAGATTTATCATAAACACATATTTCTTTGCAACCAATTACCAGTGTAAAATTAATAAGCGATATGCATAGTAACACCAAACGAATGGTGAACTAATGTATTTTTTTATAACCTAACCAACTCTAATACATTACAAGCCCCATTAAGAGTGTACCGTTAAATCATACACATGTTTTCAACTAATTGCTATAATTCATGTAGTGGTGCTATAAATAGTCATCCTAAATTTAATAACAATGTAGTAATGAAATAGAACACTTTCCCTAAGTATCTTTCGAGTTTCGAAAACAAATGACTAAAATAGTTCAACCAAGGATTCTCATTTTTTGAATCCAGCTTTTTTTATTTCATTTTGGAATTCAGTAATTGAACGCACGTGTGTCAAGTTACACATATTTTTCTATGTGTTGTTTATCCATCGTGGATATATATTAAGAAAAAATGTTTTAGGCTACAGGAGTTTTCTTAAATTTTAATTATTCTCTGTATGTGTGACCGAGGAAGGAAAATTGAGTTTTCAATACACGTATTAGATTTATTCTGGGAACGACATCAGGCCAGGTCAATAAATATGATCGATTGACAACAACTTTTTATTTATTGGTGTATGAAAATTGAAAAGAGATGGAACATTACAAGAATAAAATTTAGCTTCAAACATGCAGAAAGAGCTTAAAAGAACAAAAAGAAAACAAAATACTAAACGAAAATTAAAGGATTAGTTATTTATGTTGGGTTTCAGTGGTGATCAGTTAAAATTTCGTTTATTAAATCCAAACGTGACAAATAATAATTAATTACATTAATTAATATACGCAGCGGAAAATATATGTTAATCAGCACCGAAAATAAAACCCGACAGGATCCGGTTACAAACAATACGAGTACGGGTCAAAACATTAAATATAAACTAACCATATATTTAAGTTTACCTTGGTTAATAATTAATCGGTTGAGACACCGAAGGCTAACGAACCGAGCTAGGTGGCACAAAGAGATCCAACGACCAACGGTGCGGTGCACGACGGCAACCCGGCAGCGGTGGTGGTGTGCGGACAACAGCCCGCAGACAGCGGCGGCGGCGTACAGCGGTGGCGACAGGCAGCTAGCGGCGGTAGAAAGGCAGCGCCGGCGATGGGGTGGAGGAAGAAAGAAGATGGACTTGTTGATTGGTTTAGGTTTTGGTTATCTCCATAACATCATATGTTTATATAACCTATAATTAGGTTTAAGTAACTTAGTTAAGTTATAAACCCAATGGGCCAACAAGTCCACTTCTTGCTCCAAAGCCCGCTCTATATAATTTCATCTCGTTAAAGTATCTAACCCGGTTAACTAACTTAAGCGGGTCAATGGCTGGTTACCTCACGGTGTAACTCTCACGGGTCATAACCCGGTTGGCCGTATTGATTTAACCGAACCGGTCCATAATTCCAACAGTCTCCCACTTGGACGGTTTCTGGTTAAGTTACTCAATACTGATAGCCAGCGGTGCTCTAGCTACACATAGCTGCCTTCAACAGGTTATAACATTTTAAATTCATTAACCAAAATAATCTTGGAATACGCTATTGCAAGATAACGAATATATGGTAATCGTTGTCATCTATCTTTTCTGTATAAGACATCAATTGAACAATGAGACATGGATTAGTTCAATCTCATATGACGTTCAATCATTATAGTTCTCGATCTAGAGTCAAAGTGGTCCAATCAAACACACAGTTAGTTTGGGTGAGGCCTCACACTTTACCAGTTTGAATCAACGAGGGCGCCAAGATGTCTAACTGTTACATATCATGTAAGAGTACAGAATCCCATCTTGAATACATACAACTCCCACTAAACTTCATATCATTCTTAACCAATGCCTTTATAGCTGGCAGTTACGCGACAGCGGTTGACACTGATCAAAGAATAACCTTTAGTAAACGAAATTTCTAACATGTATCCCAGGTCTAAGGATACTAAATGAGTATACCAGTATCAAAACATCTTATGACTAAGATCCATGAAGATGATTTGATGCGAGTTACATCCAACGTCATTCATAATGAGGTCTGTGAGTTTGGAAGTCAACTCCTTGAGTCCAAAGTCAGAATAGTCTTAATTCAGAGTCGTTCCCACGAGTCTGACCGACTACGGATAATTTAGAATACAATATTCATGGATTTAACGTATTAAAACCGAAAACAGTTATATTATTCAACATTTGCATTTAACCATTAAATCAAAAGAGAAATTAAAGTATAACTGTTTGAGATGTTCACACATCCAAATACTAAATCAAAACAAACTACTAGCTAATCTGAGACCGATAGCATCTCTGTGATGATCATGCTTGTCCTGAGTCATCGGTTTAGTGAACGGGTCAGCTAGGTTTTGATCTGTGTCTTCTTTGCTTATTATGATGTCTCCTCGTTCCAGTATATCTCGTATATAGTGGAACTTACTTAGAATGTGCTTGGCCCTGTGATGAGATCTGAGCTCTTTGGCTTGAGCAATGGCTTTTGTGTTATCACGGATTATGTCGATCGGTTTCCGAAAGCTTGGAACCAGATCGAGGTGGGCTATGAATTTCTTCATCCAAGAAGATTGTGAGCGAGAATCATCTCGGTCAGTCTGGAAGCTAGCATCAGTGTAACACCTTACAGTGAGTTCTTCTTTCACTCCTCCAAACACCAAGAACATGTCTTTCGTCCTTTTCAGGTACCTCAGAATGTTCTTCACAGCAGTCCAGTGGGCAATGCCAGGGTTCTGTTGAAAACGACTAGTCATGCTCAGTGCATACGAGACATCAGATCTAGTATATAACATAGCATACATGATAGAACCAATCGCTGAAGCATATGGAATTGCTTGCATGTGCTTAGTTTCAATGTCCGTTGCCCGAGATTGCGATTTGTTCAACACGGTTCCTTTAGCCATGGGGAGAGCTCCTTTCTTGGAGTTATCCATGGAGAAGCGTGCCATTACTTTGTCTATGTATGTACTTTGACTCAGCCCTAGAAGCCGCTTAGACCTATCTCGGTAGATCTTAATTCCTATAATATAAGCAGCTTCACTAAGATCTTTCATTGCGAAACAAGAGCCCAACCAGTTCTTAACTTCCTTAAGCATAGGGATGTTGTTTTCAATGATCAGTATATCATCCACATATAGGATGAGGAATGATATAGTGCTCCCACTAGCCTTTTTGTAAACACAAGGCTCATCTTCATTTGTGATAAAAACCAAACTCTTTGATTTTCTCATCAAAATGAAGATTCTAGCTACGAGATGCTTGTTTAAGTCCATAAATGGACTTATTCAGTTTGCACACTCTCTTAGGATATTTAGGATCGACAAAACCTTCAGGCTGAACCATATAGACATCTTTAGAAAGATGTCCATTAAGAAAAGCAGTTTTGACATCCATTTGCCATATCTCGTAGTCATAGTACGCGGCTATGGTAAGTAATATCCTTATCGACTTAGTCATAGCAACGGGCGAGAAGGTTTCATCATAGTCAATACCTTGAGTTTGAGTAAAACCTTACGCGACTAGACGTGCTTTATAAGTCTGCACATTTCCATGCATGTCGGTTTTCTTCTTGAAAATCCACTTGCTCCCTACTGCCCGACACTTGGGGGGTAGCTCAACCAAGTTCCAGACTTGATTGTCACGCATAGATTGCATCTCGGCGTTCATGGCATCTTGCCATTTCTCAGATTCCGGATCTAAGATAGCAGATTTGTAATTAGTAAGTTCGTTGCTTGACTCGGCTACTAAGAGGACCTCGGGACCATCTAATGCCATAGGTATTTAGAGTTTGGTGCGCGAGTCCTATTACTTCTGCGAACGCTTGTGTTCATGTCCGATGTATCAGCAACAACTTGTTGATCAGACATTCCAACTTCCTCAGCGGTAGTTTGTAGTTCTTGAATTTCTTCAAGATCGACAATATAATCTCCAGTTCCTCGATCGAGAATCTCCTTCTCGAGGAAGTGGCCCTTCCTTTTGATAGAAATCACATTTGAATCAGGATGGAAGAAATAATATCCGCTTTGGTTATAGTATCCGACGAAAACAACTTTTACGCCGCGAGGATCGAGCTTATCGTCAGAATCACTAGTGACATAAGCATCACATCCCCATACTCTAAGGAAAGACAAATTGGGTTTCCGCCCATGCCATATCTCATATGGGGTTTTGCTTACCTTTTTAGTTGGAGCCAGATTGACAATGCGGGCAGCGGTCAAAAGGGTAAAACTCCAAAAGGAGTGAGGCAAGTTAGTTCTGCACATCATCGATCGGACCATGTTTAGCAAGGTTCGATTTCTCCTCTCGCTCACGCCATTGTGTTGGGGTGTGTCAGGTGGAGTGAGCTGTGAAACAATTTCACGCTCTTTCAGATGATGTATGAATTCTGAGCTGAGATACTCTCCACCTCGATCTGATCGAAGCATTTTAATAGTTTTCCCGAGTTGGTTTTCCACTTCGTTTTGAAACTCTTTGAACTTTTCAAAGGTTTCATGCTTGTGTTTCATGAGATACACATAGGCATACCGACTGTAATCGTCAATAAAAGAAACGAAGTATCTTTCATGATTTCTAGACATGGTTCTGAAGGGACCGCATACATCAGTATGTATGATTGCCAGCAGATCCTTTGCTCGTTCATTCTTATGAGTGAAGGAACCTTTGGCGAGTTTGCCAGCTAAGCAGGATTCGCAGTCATCAAAAGAGTCCGGTCCTGTGGATTCAAGAACCCCTTCGGATTGGAGTCTCTTAACTCGTGCCCTGCTTATGTGGCCAAGTCAGCAATGCCATAGAAATGTATCATTGATGTCAGATCTGATACGTTTAGAAAGATCTCAAGTAGGCAGAAATAGCATTACTATTTGAACACCAACCTCATAAATACCATTTCGAGGTTTAGCCTCAAAATAAAAGATATCATTCAAGTAGGCAGAAATAGCATTACTATTAAAAACGTACTTAAATCCTTGTTCAAACAATAAAGAAACTGAAATAATGTTTCTGGTCAAACCAATTGCAAACAAACAGTTATCCAAAGTAACTACAAGGCCAGACGGACAAGCAAAACGATATGTGCCAGTTGCAAGAACTGGGACTCTCTTCCCATCTCCAACGATGAGTTCCATGCTGCCTTGTTTCAGCTTCTTCCAGTTTTCAGGCTCCTGCAAGACATTAACGATGTGGTAGCCACATCCGGTATCAAATACCCATGTGTTGCTAGAGACAGTGAAAAGTTCAATAACGTAAATAGAAATACCTTTAGAGGAGCTTTCACCATTGGTCCTCTGCTTTTTCAGCTCAGCAAGGTAGTCGGGACAGTTACGTTTCCAGTGTCCCATTTTGTTGCACTTGTAGCACTGGCGCTCCTCAGGAGGCGGCGGCGGTACCTTTGCAACACCTTTGTTAGTGTTGGTGGCAGACCTGGTAGCAACAGTAACCTTCTTCTTGCCTTTACCGTTATGACCCCGGTTCTTGGGCTTAGGCTTGACGACACCAGTAGATCGAACCATAAGAACTTGATTGGTTTTAGCGGGAATATTCATCTCAGCCGTCTTGAGCATTCTATGAAGCTCCGACACTGTCTTCACCCAGCCATTCATATTGAAATTCATTACGAACTGGTCGTAAGAGCTGGGAAGAGAGTTCAGGATGAAATCCGCTACCATTTCATCTGACAGGGGGATAATCAAGTTTCCTTAGTTGTTCGATGTACCCTTTCATCTTGACGACATGCGCATTAACAGGTGATCCCTGTTCCATTCTGCAACTGATGAGCTGCTTCATGGTGTCATAGCGTTCTTGATGGGCTTGTTTCTGGAACCTGCCCTTGAGTTGCTCAAGTATCTCATAGGCACCCAAAATCTTCCAAGCCTTTAGCAAGCTCATAAGACATGGTGGCTAGCATGATACAGGCAACTTCAGTAGAGTCGTCCATATGTTTGTCAAGAACCCTCCTGGCATCAGCAGTATTGTTTTCAAGCTCGGTTGGAACAGGTCCATCGAGAACATAGTGCTTCTTTGCCATCTTGAGAACAAGTCCCAAGTTGCGGTGCCACTCAAGAAAGTTGGTGCCATTCAACTTTTCTTTCTCAAGGATAGCCTTGAGGGTGAATGAAGAGTTATTATCAGTAGACATCTGTTCAATTAAGCAAAAGTAAATTTTATTAGTATTTTCGATGGTTTAATCTTATTATTAATGACCCAATGGCATTAGTAAATAGGAACTTGAGAATCTGGCTTCCAGTTACTAATGGCAGCTGTAGCACACAACATTAGTAAGCAGTTAGGCAGACAGACAACGATTGCCAATTGTGGATAGAGCATAACTCTCGTTTATGAGGCCTATTAAGACAACATTAGCCTAAGTAGATACGTTTAGCCTCGTCTATGCTCACCTTAGTCTCCAGACAACTGTAGCACGTAACAAGAGAGTAAAGTAATAGTCGCCCTAGTATAATCATTTGTGAAAGGGCCGGATGTGTCAACGAAACTCTTTCACCTTGAAGGGATAGGCTAGAAATCAAGTGCGGTGCTGTAGCTCCAAACACTTGAAGTTTCGCAGTATGCCTCAAGTGTGACTTATAGTAGGATGGCATAGACTATTGATTTAAATTGGGATTAATTTTAAATATTTACCGAATAGAGTAAAAGTCCAGTTTTACTTTATTGATCGAGACAACTTGATGAACCCTTTCATCTCTCAGGACACTTAGTTTTATATGACCTATTAAAACTAAGTTTGTCGCGATAATACCAACCAATTTTAAGTTAATAGTTTTACCTATTAAGTTATTAGTTATGAAAAATTAAATTTAGTTTAATTTTGCAAAACTTGATTGGTTAATTTATTTTAATATATTTGGTATTAGGTTGGTGGTATTATAATCCTATTATAATCAAGCAAGCAACCAAAATAGCAAACAGAATATGTAAACCTTAAATGGCCATGATTAGTGATTGATCTTGCTAGAGCCTATTAGCAAGATCAATCGGGTCAAGGGGTCACAACACAAAACAACCACAAGGATGGACTCTTGGTGCATCCCGTCATCTTCGGTAACTCCCATTGACTTCAAGAACTCCATGAGCTCGTCCTCGGTTTCCTTCGGGTCTTCTTCATTACAAAATTACACTAATACAAGTAATGAAAAACTAAACCCTATCTATTACAATTTTGAACCATCAAGGTGGCCAAAAACCATAAAATAAAACCGAAAACCAAATACAACTTTTCAACCATCCATATGGCCAAAATAAAATCATTCAACCAAACAAACAAGGTCGGGCCAGATTTACATATTCAACGAAAAATAAGTCGAGCAATATTTTGGTCAAATAAAATAAATAAAATTTTGACCAAACTAAAGTTGCCCTAATATTTTATCTATATCAAAAACGTCAACGACCTTGAAGTTTATGATGTAGAACCGGTAAAAATACTAGATTCGACTCGTATGTTGTAACCAAGGCTCTGATACCACTGTTGGGTTTCAGTGGTGATCAGTTAAAATTTCGTTTATTAAATCCGGTTCAATAAACGTGACAAATAATAATTAATTACATTAATTAATATCCGCAGCAGAAAATATATGTTAATCTGCACCGAAAATAAAACCCGACAGGATCCGGTTACAAATAATACGAGTACGGGTCAAAACATTAAATATAAACTAACCATATATTTAAGTTTACCTCGGTTAATAATTAACCGGTTGAGACACCGAAGGCTAACGAACCGAGCTAGGTGACACAACGAGATCCAACGACCAATGGTGCGGTGCACGACGGCAAACCGGCAGCGGTGGTGGTGTGCGGATAGCAGCCCGCAGACAGCGGCGGCGGCAGCAGCGGCAGGCAGCGAGCGGCGGTAATCAGGCAGCACCGGCGATGGGGTGGAGGAAGAAAGAAGATGACTTGTTGATTGGTTTAGGTTTTGGTTATCTCCATAACATCATATGTTTATATAACCTATAATTAGGTTTAACTAACTTAGTTATAAACCCAATGGGCCAACAAGTCCACTTCTTGCTCCAAAGCCCGCTCCATATAATTTCATCTCGTTAAAGTATCTAACCCGGTTAACTAACTTAAGCGGGTCAATGGCTCGTTACCTCACGGTGTAACTCTCACGGGTCATAACCCGGTTGGCCGTATTGATTTAACCGAACCGGTCCATAATTCCAACAATGTAACGCAGAATAAGTCAATGTTCCATCTCTTTATATTACTCACGGGGGACAACTTGTTTGATTCTTCCAATTGTTGAGAAAAGAAAAGGAAGAAAAATGATACTTTATGGTCAAGAAAGTGGACTTTAAGAATAGTCTAAGCTAAAGAACAAATCAGTGGTATTTTCTTAGCACCAAACTTTCGTCGGAAATGAGAACCAGCAAGATGATGGTAAAAGTGTTTTTGGTTTAAAAGTTTTCATAGTCTCATTAAACAATATTTTCTAAATATATGAGGATAAATACAAAGACGGGCATCGCAATAATACTTAATTACATAAATACAATGGGACAACTATATGTAGTCTAATAGTCTCCCCCCCCCCCCCCCCGGTTTAAGCGAGAGTAGAACGAACGTTATAACTCGATATGAAGTATTCAAATAATTGACGTGCAAATTTGTGAGGATATCTGCGTACTAAAGAAGGGACGGGATGTGCAAAACTCAAATGTGCCCAATCTAAACATGCTTGCGTACAAAGATTGATACCTATTTCGAAGTGATTAGTACGTTGGTATTGAAATGGATTCTTGGTAAGGTACACGGCCAAGATAATATCCCAATACACGAGCCCTCATGTGCAACTGATATTAGATGATAAATTAAACTTAGTATTATACTTATGTGATTATTGTATTTATTATTATTATTAGATATAGTTAGGATAAGAAATGGCGGCTGCCACACATAACTGAAACGGTTAACCACCAAAAGGTGCAACGGTTATTAGAAACCGTTTCTTTGCCGCCTTATCAATTAGTATATATATAGCAACTATTATGTACGATGTAAATGACCAAGATATTGTTGGTATTTGAGATCAATATTGATTGAAATAACCACAATGAAAGGCAGCCAAACAATTCATAATTGATTATTTTCTGAAGTGCATACAATGAACAGAGATAAACATCTCTTAAATAGAAAAACCAAAAAAACGGCTAACATAGTATTCGCTAACAACTTGGACTGGGCCCAAACAGCTATTATTCAAAAATCAAATTAAATGAGAAAAATCAGGATCATCTGTAAGTGTGATTTGTGAGGGCTGCATTAAGTTCGGATCAGTCTTCAACACCCCCCCTTGATTCAAACTCCTTGACTCCAAGCAAATGACGAAGGTAGACAAACTTTTCCCGAGGAGGTGCTTTGGTTAGGACATCAGCAATCTGCTCATTTGTATTGCAATGTTTAAGAGTAACCAGATTTTGAGTAACCATTTCACTTATGAAATGATGCTTGAGTTCAATATGCTTAGACCGATTGTGCATAATTGGATTCTTACTCAAGTTTATTGCTGACATGTTGTCACAATAAATTATAGTAGCTGCATCTTGCTTCAAAGCAAGATCCTCCAGTATTCTTCTTAGCCAAATGGCTTGACAAGTAGATGATGTTGCTGAGATATACTCAGCTTCGGTACTTGAAAGCGCTACAGTGTTTTGTTTCTTTGAATTCCAACTAACCATGCCACTTCCCAGTGAGAAAACATAAGCTGACAGACTCTTTCTATCATCTATACAGCTTGCCCAATCACTATCTGAGTATCCAATCAACTCAATTCTTGCACCTTTATCATACCAAATACCATAATGAGTTGTTCCTACAATATATCTTAGTAGTTTCTTGGTTGCACCAAGATGTAACTTAGAAGGACTTTGCATGAATCTGGACACCATTCCTACTGCATAAGATAGGTCTGGGCGAGTGTGTGTTAAATAGATCAGACCACCTACCAAGCTTAAGTATTTTCATTTACCTTATCAGCCTTATCTTCAACCATGAACTTTTCACTGGTATTCATGGGAATATCATCAACTTTCGAGTCTTTTATTCCAAATTTGTCAAGTAAGTTCTTGGCATACTTCTCCTGTGAAATGAACACACCATGGTTAGTTTGCTTTACCTCTAATCCAAGGAAGTATCTTAGTAGGCCCATATCAGTCATTTCAAACTCCTTTTTCATCCCTTGTTTAAACTCAGTAATGAGATCTTCACTGTGGCTCGTACATATTATATCATCAACATAGAGACATGCATACATTAACTCATTCTGTTCACTTTGTTTAACATACAAAGTTGGCTCATTCTGACTTCTAGTATATCCATTATTGATAAAGTACTTATCAATTTTGGAATACCATGCCCTTGGGGCTTGCTTCAACCCATATAAAGCTTTCCTCAGTTTTTATACCTTTTCTTTACTCCCTTTAACTTCAAACCCCTCAGGCTGTTCAACAAATATTTCTTCTATCAAATCACCATTAAGGAAGGCTGACTTGACATCTAATTGATGTATAAACCAGCCTAATTGCGCTGCAACAGATAATACCACCCTAATTGTTTCAAAACGTGCCACTGGAGCAAAAGTCTCCTGATAATCAATTCCTTGTTGCTGAGAGTAGCCCTTGGCTACAAGCCTTGCTTTATACCTTAAAATCTCACCATCGGGTCCCAACTTTGTTTTAAACAACCACTTGAGTCCTACAAGGTTTTTGCCTTGAGGAAGTGTCACAAGTTCCCAAGTGTTGTTTTTCTCTATGGCCTTCAACTCATCAACCTCTTGCCATTCCCTTTTTAATGAAGCTTCTTTGTAGGAAATGAGATCAGTTACGTAGAGGGCAAATTGACATGTATAGTGGTCTTCATGTGCAGCATCAACCTTCTTTGTTTCTTGATAAACCTCCCCTAGACCCTTGGCTCTTGTAGAGGAGATGTGGAGGACCGTGCAGGTATAGTAGGATTTGTGTGTGAGAGATTAATAGGCGGATTGGTAGGTTGTGTATTTGAGGAAAGTGGTGTGTTTTGAGAGTGAGTTGGGCAGGTCTGAGGAGTAGTAGGTGAGTTAGGTGTTACTGGTGAGGTTGGGGTAGTTGGTGAGTTAGGTGTTACCGGTGAATCAAAAGCTTTAATGTTTTCAGTTGAGGTTGGCGAAGATAAGGGAAAAGGATCAGTAAAGCTTAGGTCATAGGTATTATTGGCTGAGGTATCCCATTCCCATTTCTTATCTTCATGAAACACAACATCCCTGCGGGTTAGGAATTTCTTTGAAGTTGGATTATACAATCTATACCCATTGGTTTGTGATGAGTATCCAATAAAGATACATTTTTCAGACTTGCTATCAAGTTTTCTTCTGTTTTGAGCAGGAATAAGGGCATAAGCACAACAGCCAAAAACCCTTAGATGTCTTACGGATGGTTTGATTTTAGACCAAGCATGGCGTGGTGTGCTATCTTGCAGGGCTTTGGTTGGGGCTAGGTTGATTAGATGCACTGCAGTAGCAACAGCTTCTGCCCAAAAACAGTTTGGAAGGCCTTTTTGCTTCATCATACTTCTAGCTAGACCCATGATGGTTCTACTTTTTCTCTCCACCACACCATTATGTTCTGGTGTATACGGTGGAGTGAGTTCCCTTTTATGACATTTGTCAATTTCGGGTTATTTTATACTTGTATTCTTAATGTAAACCCGACCCGTTTTGTATCCCGAACCTTTCGATATTATCAAAATGATGAATTGTATGTTAAATATTTGTTTTATAGTTGTTGGATAAAAAAACACCCTTTTCGGTTCTTAAAATTCCCCGAAAACGCTCAAAAAGAACTCCAGGGACTAAAACTACCAAAATGGAGACTTGAAGGACCCATTTGTAGTTTGTGCTTTCTTGGGTCTATAACCAACCCATTTTCATGAAACACCCTTTATGAAAGACCCATTCAACTTACCCTATATATACACACCCATCTTCTTCATTTGTGCTTGCTCATTTCTTCATTTCTCTCTCAAATTCTTGAATTCTAAGGTTGTTCTTCATAAGCTAATCTTTCATTTTAACTAACTTCTCAATACTTAAAGCTTGATGTTACAACATATATATAATATACACTCCTTGTTTACCTTCGGTCTTTCATTTCTCCGGTCTCGGCCGGTTGAAATGTCGGACTAGTAAGGCAAGGTTACATGGAGGACTTTGTAGTCCTTGTTTATATATTTAACAAATCTAACCATATAACTTGTTATACTTGCTTAAATTCTACATATTTTAGTTTATTTTTCATATTTGTCAAGTTCCATGGTATTGGGTATGTGGTGACTAGCCTCGGTTTCATCCCAAGTTGAGAACCGAACCAAAAACCGAACTTTTGTTTAAAAGCATTATTGTTAACTTTTTGAATGTAAAACTTGAGTATTATTATTTATAAGTTATTTTACAAGTTCCATGGTAATTGGGTATGTGGTAACCATCCTCGGTCTTATTCTGAGTCAAGGACCGAACCAAAAACCGAACTTTTGTTTAAAAGCTTTATTGTTAACTTTTTGAATGTAAAACTTGAGTATTATTATTTATAAGTTATTTTACAAGTTCCATGGTAATTGGGTATGTGGTAACCATCCTCGGTCTTATTCCGAGTCAAGGACCGAACCAAAAACCGAACTAAACCGAGTTCACTCGCTTAAGGCACACAAGTGTGTTTTTAGCCACCAAAACTCATATTTTTCTTCAAGATTATATTTTAAATCAACTTTAGTTAGTTTCTAAACATACTTGGCATGTCGGTAACCAACTTGATCTTATAACAAGTTCGAACCGATAAGGTCGTATACTCGCTTAACGAACGTTAAGGTTCTTCACAATAGAACTACATACTTGGTTAAGTCTATTTTGATTTTATTGAGTTATCTCATAACATTTATTATTTTGGGAAGTTAACTGTGTGCTTGGTCAATTATCAAGTCGCGAACCGACAAACCCGAACACTCGTTTAAACCTCGTTTTGGTATTCTTATAACCAAAGGTTTTGCAATATCGCATTTTAACCCACATTATTACTTAACATAGGTTGAGTAAAAAAAGAAAAAAACTAGTGAATAGAATACCGAGACCCGGTTTCGAGTAAACTTATTTTACAAAACTCGTTTCTTTAATTTCTCAAATATTTACATTTTAAATCCTAAACTTTATTTATTTACTTTATTTGTCATGTATTTTATTTTAAACCCTTCCAAGACTACCTACTAACACAAGACCCGTTTAATATAGGTCTTGCTCGTTAAACCAATCTCTCCGATTATTCACGACACTATCTTTCAAGTTACTTGTTAATGTGAGTACTTTTCATCCCCCGTTTTCCATCTTTCGTTTTGGGGGTGGCATTGCATACTTATTCAAATTCAAATGATTTATACTTGAGTCTTAAACCACAACACGTATTGTATATGTTTACTTAAATAAATGCTCGATTTGGTGTTATATGCTTTACATGATTATGTGCAAATTCTTGAATGCTAAGGCGGGTAGCCTCTTGAATGCTAAGGCGGGTAGCCTCATCAAAGTATGATCATACGTTAATTCCGAGTATATATGGTATCCCCATATAGAAAGATGTCGTCAATGTATTCTTATTGACGATTTCATTATTGTCGTCAATGTATTCTTATTGACGGTTCGTCAATGTATTCTTATTGACGGTTTCATTTATCTAAATTGTTGCTATTATTTATTGTTTTCATATACTAGTTGTGGAATTCATACTATATACTTATTGTCCAAAACTATGAAAATTGCTCACCAACCTTCGTGTTGACAAACTCTATTTTATGCAATGTTACAGGTTTGATGTTAGCTTGATTGGATTACTTGAAGAAACTTATTATCTTGGCTTTAGGATATTAGAAAATAAAAGAACAAGTTATTTGTTTATCTATCTATTTGGCATTTTGTATGAACAATTTTTGTGTTATTTATGATGATATGGATTTAAATGAGTTGTTTAAATATTCTAACTTTATAGTGTCATTGTGCAATGAGCAATCATGTCGCGCCTCGACTTTTCCGCCTTCATTGGTCGGGGTGTGACACCTTTTTATGCCATGCTCATCACAAAAGGTATGGAACTCATTGGAGAGGAATTCACCACCCCTATCTGATCTGAAAACTTTTATGGTACAATCACTTTGATTTTCAACGAACACCTTAAACAACTTGAATTTGCTGAAAGCATCTGACTTGTTAGTAATGAAGTAGACCCAGCACATTCGTGTGAGGTCATCAATAAACAACAAATAATAAAAACTGTCCCCCAAGCTTGGAACTTTCATAGGACCGCAAAGGTTTGTATGGATCAGTTCCAATCTCTTAGTTGCCCTCCATGATTTACAAGTAAAAGGTTTTTTAGTTTGCTTCCCAACAATACATCCATTACATGAATCAACGGGTTTAATACTTGGAAGTCCAAGTACCATACCTTTGTCATGCAATCGTTTTAAACCATGGAAGTTATAGTGACCATACCTCTCATGCCAAACCTTGGTAGTTGCATTTGTTTGAGTTGTTAAGGAGAGTTTAGGAGCTGAACTGCTACTGGTGTCATTCTTTGATGCATCAACAAGAAACATGTTGTTAGAGACTTTGACTGTCATAAGCACTGCACCAGTTGCCTTTGTTCTTATAATACATTGATCATCATCAAAAAGAAGTGAATAGCCTTTCTTCGTTAGCTACCCAACGCTTAGAAGATTGTACTCAAGCTTAGGAGCAAAGTACACATCATCCAGCAGTCTATATTTTCCATCTATTGTGTCTATTCTTACAGTTCCTTTGCCTTCAACAGCAATTTGCTTCTTGTCACCAAGATGAACAATTAGCTTAAAACTTTCATCTAATTTGGCAAAACTCCCCTTCCTCCTGTCATATGATTAGAACAGCCCGAATCAAGGAACCAAAGACATGAATTGTTACCACTACAGGCTTACTGAGTCATGAGGGAAAAATGGCCATCAGGTACTAGAGCCATAAATAATCGATGTTCTTCTTTAGCTTGTGCACCAAACCCTTCGTTGTTATCTTCAGCAACATTCGCATGCGGCTCATCATAATACCAACAATCCTTTTTTAAGTGCCCATACTTGTTGCAGTGGTCACAAAAGGGTACACGACTTTTATCCATATTTCTTCCACGGCCCCTTCCTCTTGAGTTGCTACGACCTCTACCACGCTGAGTAGAAGGACTGTTATTTGATTGAGAGCGGTCATACATGACCTGTAAAGCCTGCTCCTCAGTTTTTACATGTTTATCTGGCATCCTGCTATTAATTCTCTCTTCATGGGATTGTAATGATCCCATTAATTTAACAAGAATAAGTGTAGAAAGATCATGTGAAATTTCTATTGAAGGTACAACATAATCAAACCTGGAGGTGAGACTACGTAGTACCTTCTCCACGATGACTTGATTAGCAACAGTTTCACCATAGGCTCTTTTCTGACTCACAATTGCCATAACCCTCGAGAAGTACTCCCCGATGGGTTCCGTCTCTTTCATGCAAAGATTCTCAAAGTCTTTGCGAAGACCTTGGAGCTTAATTGCCTTTACTTGGGAATCACCTTCGAATTCCGTCTTCAATATTTCCCACGTCTCTTTGGACGTGGATGCAGCAGCAATTCATGAGAATAATTGCTCATGCACAGCTTGTTGGATAACAGCCATGGCATAAGCATCTCTCCTCCTTTCAGCCTTGATTTGCTGTGCATAGCCATTTTCACTAATACCAGACTCCACTAGATCCCAGAGATCCCTTGATCAAAGGATTGTTTTGAGACGAATGCTCCAATACTCATAACCTTCTCCCTTGAAGACAGGGATAGGGGTAGAAGTAGTTGGAAGCAAACTTGTTTGATCGGCCATGGAACAATTAGGGTTTTGAGGGTTTGGTTAGTTTGACAACCTTCAGAGCGTGAGCACCACCTGTGCTCTGATACCACAAATCTGTTGGTATTTGAGATCAATATTGATTTAAATAACCACAATGAAAGGCAGCTAAACAATTCACAATTGATTATTTTCTGAAGTGCATACAATGAACAGAGATAAATATCTCTTAAATAGAAAAACCAAAAAACGGCTAACATAGTATTCGCTAACAACTTGGACTGGGCCCAAACAGCTATTATTCAAAAATCAAATTAAATGAGAAAAATCAGGATCATCTGCACGTGTGACTTGTGAGGTCTTCAACAGATATTTCAATAAAATATCCATTCGTTCATTCAAGAATTCGATTGCATGTTTTGTTTGTTTACACACACATTCAACATGAACAACACGAATTCAATAATGATGTTAACGATGATAACGACTTCTGCTAACAACTGAGACATGTAGTTTCAGCAAAAGATTTCGTTGACCATCTAGCTGGCGCTAAAACATTGGCAACTCATCGATACTCAAACTTTGACACCAGATTGTGAGATTGTGTGATGTACAGGATTTACATAACCAGAAGGTTGACCGGCGAGCATTGGGCACTTGCTCCAATTAAGATCAGAGTAAGCGACAAGGGATGGGCTGAGCGATTTCACGATCCGAATGGCATAGTCAATTTTGCCATATAAGTACCGAATAATTCACGAATATGAAGTGTGGTTCCCAAGGAACATGTATGAAGAGGCATACATGTTGTACAACATACGACTTATTCGGTCTGTAAAAGTCAAATACTGTAATGACCCGGTAAGGCTGCAATATCATCTACTAGTAGTGCCCCATCTGTGCTCTCAGTTTGTGTCGACCGCAGTAACGCAAGTCTTCGTATTATACTTGGAGGCACAATGGATAAGTATTATGCGTGTTGGGACTGTTTCAAAAATAGCTCGCTTTTGTTTAGGGTGATCGTGATACCAATAATGGTGCAACTGTCCGAGGTCTGGCATGGAAAACTCATGAAACAAAGTAGAGATAATGTGTTGTAGAAGCCAGTTAGCAGAGGTAGTTAATGATCAAGACAATGCCATCCACATAAAGTAACAAGCCATGTGTTGCAAATAGCGATATACAAGTAGTGACGTGCCTCACTAGCTACTATGAAAGCCCTACAATGTGATAAAAGATGAAAAATGGTTGTACCATGCACATGGCGCTTGTTTTAAACTGTTTAGATATTTCTTTAGCTGACAACAAATTTCGGGCTGGTTTTGTCACTACAAAAAAGATTGGTATCTGAGACTGAAATATTAGAATCTGATACTCCCTAATTAGTACCTAATAGTCATCGGGTCTACTTTGCCTGTCCCTAGCCAATGATGGATACTTAGTCCTAAGTAGTGGTTTTAGTAACTAAAAATCAGTCCTGTATGGCACCAACAAGACTAACAACCATTCTCCAATACTTAAAAATTCCACTGGTACCACGTACACTGTTTCAGTCCCCCATACATTTTCAATCATGACTGAAAATCAGTCTCTTATATTAAGATATTTTAGTCCCCAATGGGTTTCTTTAGGGACTAAAAATCAGTTCTTCAAACCGTATCTAGTCCCTAATACGCTTCATTAGGTTTAGGATTTCATGTCAATCTGAATCTAGTCCCTGATAAAATGTTTTAATAACTAACAATTAGTCTCAAAAATCCACCATTTCGGTCCTTAATATGTTTATTTTCAGGACCGAAAGATAATATCACATCCCTTCATTTTAGTCTCATAAACATTTTTAGAGTTAAACCCTTCAATCTAGTCCCTAATAAAAAACTCCACAAGAAATATTGGCAATTGAGAAAGTTAAACATAGTTAATATGTTTAGATGTAAGTATTCTATCAAACCATATGGATACATAAACAAAAGAGTAGGTGCTCTATCGAGCCTCTAAGACCGTTATTGTGACATTATTATTTGAATTATCAACCGGGGTTGATGAAAGAGCGCTTGTTTCAGTCAAACTCACTTCAGTGAAAAACGCAGGTTGTTTTGGTGGAGGCAAAGTACTCTCATTATCCAACATAACGACTACAGATGACATAGTTGGTCTATCTTCTGCGTGATGTTGCACACATAACAAACCAATATGTATTGATCGGACTATTTCAGAGTCGGCACATGTTTCCCTTAACTGGGAACTAGCAAGCTCAATGGATCTGTCTTCTTTATAAAGTCTCCATGCCTAAACAATATCACTATTAGAGTTCAATACATGCTTATATATAAAGAATTTTTTCAAAAACAAGTTATGCTTGGTTCATGTTATAAGATCACTTTTGCCCAACCATTTTACTGTAGGGACAAAGGCCAGTATTTTTTTTTAATAAAGGGAATACGTGGATTAAGCTTACATGTCCAAGAAGGCTATCACCGTGTTGTTCGTGAGAGAACCCTCTGCTTTTCTGCCCACTCACTATTTCCAACACCAAAACTCCAAAGCTAAATACATCCGATTTAATTGAGAAAAGCCCATGAACAGCATATTCTGGAGCGATGTAACCACTGCAAATTAAGAAGTTAAATTATGGATACAAATATACACCACTGTCCAAAAATATTCACATTTGACTCTGAGCCATATAGTTCTAGACAAGTGTTTAACTATTTATTAAATAAATAAGAAGCCCTTTTATGGACCCAAATTGGAAAAGGTATGGATGTGGCATTAAGAAAATAGATATTTAATAACTTCCTAAAACAAAAATGATTACAGTTATATGGGACAGAGGATATAACATATGGCATTAAAATAAGTGATTTTGTTAGTTCTTACTAAGTTCCGACCACTTTGTTGGTATTGGCTTCAGTCTCATAGCCTTTAAATCTTCTAGCAAGACCGAAGTCTGATATTTTAGGATTCATGTCATCATCCAACAAAATATTTGCAGCTTTCAAATCTCTGTGAATGACCCGAAGTCGAGAATCTTGATGCAGATAAAGAAGACCACGAGCAATCCCAAGGATAATGTGAAACCGTTTGGGCCAATCAAGCATTGAACTTCGACTTGTGTCTACAAAAGTCAACTATTTGGTTAGCTCTGCTGCCTCTGCATAGTAATTCAATGTGTCTAACAGGAAAAAAAACATAAAATATTATAGTTCACACAAAAACACATCAATTTTTGTGATATCATATCGTAAACATCATGGAAAGAATCGGACCGAATATAGTTAAATCCAAACTTTTGTTGGCCATGTATTCATAAATCAGCATTGTTTCATCTCCTTGAATGCAGTATCCTAAAAGCTTCACAAGATTTCGATGCTGAAGTTTGGCGATACATCTAACTTCGTTCTTGAACTCATCAAGACCTTGTCTTGAAGATTTTGACAATCGCTTCACTGCTATTTCTCGACCATCCCCCAACACACCCTGAAGTTTTCCAACTTTGCATTATTTAATTTTTCCAGAAAATATTATTAGCTTTTCCAGTCAATTAGTTTGGTTACCATGTCAAATATTGTTTTTGAACAACAATTCCTAAATTCCTATGATTAATAAACTACAATGTGCACTCTTATTTGGAAATTTATGAGGAGTTTGATTGACTAGTTGACACTCTTATTTGGAACAATTAGAAAAGAGGAAATATTGCAGAAATTCACAAACTTCAAATGAACATAAAATGAGTTTTGGTCGGAGTTACAAGGCTCATAAGTCATAACTAACAGACGGAAATCTCAAAGCGAGCCAGAGCATGTGGCAAATGCCACATGCAGTTTGACCCAGTCGTCATACCTAAATTCCTTAATTTAAAGACCCTATTTCGTCAATCATGTTTTCTCTCCATTTCGTCAATATCTAATTAGCAAAATTCACTTGTCTAATTATGGTTTCAATATCATGTTTTAGTTATCGATTACCAGCTAAATTTGAAAAATCTCACTAAAGGGCGCCTCCTGTACCAATTAATTCTTTCAGTTTTTATCCGTGTTTATTGAGAATTTATCTATGTGTTTATTTTTTTTTTTCTTTCAGTCTGCATCAGAAAAGTAAATATTGGATTAATCCTAAAAAAATCCATACAAAGTTAATTACTACTTTCAGAAGGGTTGTTACCTTGTAGACTGAACCAAAGCCGCCTTGTCCAAGCTTATTGGTGATGGAAAAGTTGCTTGTAGACTTAGCAATCGTAGACAAGCTAAAAGATGGTAAATCAATATCTTCCTTCGGACCACCATAAACTGAATCTTCATTGAGGTCTGGTACCGAGTCACATAAAAAGAGAAATATGAAATTGTTATAACCAGAGACAAACATTTGAACAATCAATTAAGAACTAAGTTTGGAAAGCAGACTATAGATTGTACATCAAGACATACAGATTTGAAGCACAATATAGACAACTGATCGATTAACAAATCTTGTGTTAAGCCTTTAGAAAAAGAAAAGAGAGAACAAAATTTCCGGTTTGGATAATGGGTAAAATGTGTCTACACAAACATTAAACTATTTCAACATTAATGTATTTTCTAATGATATTAATAAGGATGTGCTATGCATTTAAAACATTTTCAGGGTAATATTTTCAGTATGACCAATAGACCTGCAATTGATCTATTCATAAAGGGGCTTAACTTGACATCACTAGTAAAAAAACACTCATTTACCATACCTTGCCTTTTCATGTATGCCCTTTTCTTCTTGATTCTTAGGTACATCACAAGAGTTAGACCTACCACAAGCATGCATATTGAGGTTGACACAACCGCTGTAATTGTCGTTTTCTTTTTGTTGGAAGCAGAGTCATGGGTTGCAAGACCTTGAATACACAAAGAAGCATAAAAAATTACATAACAGAATAGTATTATTAATTGTTAATACATGTTTGCCCTCATTGATTGCCTAATGTGAATAATACCAAGCAAAAGATGAAAAAAGAGAGTTGGTTAAAAGAGACCAAATGAATAAAATCAATAAATACATCAACTCAAGCAAAGGGTACTTACTAGTTAATTCAGATCTGTCCATTCTAATGTAAAGATCTTGAGTTTCATTGTATTCTCTAACATCCACAAGCTCATTAAACCAAAGCAAGCATCCGCTTCCACCATTTCTAATATCTATATTTGCGTAAGCCGTACAAGAGCAATTACTCCTGCACTCCTTCTCACAATCCTCAAGATTCATACTAAAATTGTACCACGAACTTCGGGTATCTGGGAATTTAACACCTGAAACTCTTCTAAACCCATTCTCACTCTCATTCCCACAATCGAAAGGAGTTCTCGGTATACACCCACTTGTCCAGGCTCCCGCGTTCCATTCCTCTGGGCGTTTGGGCTCAAAACCTTCCAAACAACTACAAATAGGAAAGTTTTGAGTGTTACACGTTCCATATGGACCGCATAGCCCATATTGTGAACAACTATCTGCAGGTGCTACAACCAAAAATGTAAACCAATCTTGTGTGAGGTCAACCCAGTTCATACGTTTCATACCACCTTCCGGGTTAATATATATCCTTGAAACAACCGCACTATCAACATCGATCTTATAATATATCTCCTTCTCGTTGATAACAAATTCGTTTACTGCTGTGGGGTTTTGTATCAAACTAGGCATGCCATTGAACCTGACCCCGTTCCATGGTCCAAACCGAGTGTGGAAAACAGAACCCCGTTTCTGAAATATCTGTGGAAAGCCATTTGTATCCATCAATATTACATACTGACCCGGAGAAGGATCATCAAGGCTCTTCCATGATGTAAACTGCCTGTCTATGCCTGTAATCAAGTCTTTACCGATTTTCATCCCTGGGAGATACGTATCTCCAGGGTAATCAAAACTTTGCCATAAAGTCCTATTTTCATCCCTTATAACAAGATTTCCGTTATCTAAAAGCTGTGCGATAGAATTGTTAATATTATCTGGAGATGCAAAGATAGATGACCAGATAGTGGTATTTGTATTACCAAGAGAAACAAGTTGCAGGATTCCATTATTACTGAGTTTGAGGAGGCCTGAAGTTGTGTTAAGAGGTGTATCTCTATTTGCAACCCAGACAACGGTGCCATTCGAGACGCTTTTGTACCATATTCCCAAATACCGGTTCTTGGAGTTACCGGGGCTGAAAAATCCTAGTTCAAACATTCCACCGGATGAAACAATGGTATCACCATCTCTGATGAGTTCATTTGGGGACAAAGAGTCGGTTGCGATGGAAGTTGTTAATATAGAACATAAAGCACCAGAGAATAATAAAAGTATGGTAAGACCCTTCATTTACGACTTAACGTGTTCTTCACTTTCTCAAAGAAAACTTGTTATTAAGCTTTCAAAAACTTATTCATTTGGCATTGAACCAGGAAATATCTGCCATTAGATATTCAACATTGGACCATTTTAAAAGTCGAGTAATTGACTAATCTGGCAAGTAACGACGGAATATTCTACTAAAGGTCATATGTTTCACACGAGATGTTGAATATTTATCGCTTGTTCCTTTCTATTTTACTATGTTTGGGATGTGATAAGAACTTGATGTGGATTTCTTTTTTATTTAAAGCCAAAAAAAAAACAGAAAAGAAAATGAGCACCACCCCCATGTTGTTCACGAGCCGAACTAAGCGAAGGTTTGCACGTTACTTGGCTCGTTTACAAGCGACCGAACGGCTGAAATTCCAACCGAACGAAAACCAAAACGAGCCAAAATCGAATTGAACATTTTTCGATCGAACATCAAGCGATTTCAAGCATTATTTATTTCTTTTTTACTTATAAAATTTTTAATAAGAAACAAGTTTGAAAATTGTAAATAATGTGTTTTGTAAACAAGTTGTAAACAATGTGTTTTTTGAGAAATAAATTTGAACTAAGATATAATAAATATGTGAACAAACTTCTGATATTGTGAAAACTTAAAATGAACAAAAAGAACTATAAAATTGACGGAATTGAGAAAATTTTAAAGGGTTTAAAGAATTGTATACTTATATTTATGTGTGTTGTCTATATATTTATATATCTATTCATGCATAATTATACTAGTTTCTATCCCCCGTATTACGGGGTTGTTTTACATTATTTGTTTCTAATACTTATATATTTTTTGGATTTAAATTTTATTTATTATAAGCAAGTTAATAATATACCTAGGATTTGATGATAAAGGGTTTCACAAATAAATGAAATGTTATAACCCGGTTTAAAAGCTCTATGGGTTTGTAAGACCCATGGCCTGCTTAATTTTTTTACTATAAAATTGTTTGTTAATTATAAATAATATCTTTTGTTAAAGAAAATGGTTATTAATTTTTTGTATATCCCTATTTTATAGGATTTTCATATCAAATATTTGGTGAGATTAATTTTTAAGTTAATTATGAGATGTTATAACCCGTTTAAGGGCTATATGGGTTTGGTGAGACCCATACCCGTGAATTCGGATCAAATGCATAAGAAACCTCCATTTACAAATAAAGCAATCTGGTGGCTTGAGAGAATGTAGGGAGCAACCAGAGAGCTTTTAAAGGTTTTATTTATATATATTTATGATTATGATATAAAATAAATTAAAAATATTCAGTTAAACCAAACCGAGCCGACCTTTGCTCATTGCCTGGCTCATTACAAAGCGAACCGAGCAGAGCGGCTTGTTTACGATCGAGCGAAAAAACAAGATAGCAATTTCCGAGCAATTTCCGAGCGAGCAGTGAGCGGTTTGGACGACCCTACATCTCACTATTATTACACCATGTTTAAACCAGCACAAGCCCACCCTTTTGCCTTTCATTTTTATTTTTTTTTCTTTTTATTAATGTCTAGTTAAAAACATTACACCTAAATAAACTGAGACTTTAAGGGGCTGTTTGGGATTCCTTATTTTTACCTTCTTATAACTTATGATAAGTAAAAAAAAAGTGTTTGGGTTTTCTTATTATGTAAGAGGAAATGTTGATAAGTTACACTTTTGTAACTTATGACTTATCCTTATAAGTTATAAGAAGGTGAAAATAAGGAATCCCAAACAACCCCTTAGTTAAATGGTTTTTTTTGTTGTCTATGTGGCACTTTAATTAGTAAACCACTACACATGGGGCTAAATGCCTTTGTACTACTTTTATTTAAAAATTAAAATAAATAAATAAATAAAAATAAAAATTAAAAAATCCAAATTCAATACAGGTTTGGCTCAGTTGTTACGATTTTCAGTCTTGGAATGTTAATTCTCAGTTTTTTGTGTAACATCTTATGTTTTTTCGAATTTTGGCTAATTTGTAGGTTTGATATTCGGGCTGTACATAATGTATCAGGTTTGGAAAGGACTTTAGTAATGAGATTTTGACAAATTTTTGCTTGATGTGTGACAACTTTTGGCTTGATTATCGAGTTTTTTGATAATGTATTTTATGATTTAAGTGTCAAAATCATTGATTATTGTTTTTTTTTATTCAATAGACAACATGTATTTGCATACTAATTAAGTGCTATGGAAAGGTTTGTGAAACAACACCACCATCTTCTAGATCTAGCTAGTTTTGTTGATTTATATAATCTTTCTTGGTGGTCATGACTTTCATGAAGAAAGATAGGTGGTACTAAAGAGCAATGTTTCAGCCCCACCTTGTTTATTAGATATGGAATGGACAAAGCACGGTCCTTTTATCGATTTTTTTCCCTAGTTGGGTAAAATTTCTAGATCTACCTGTTAGGATTAAACGCACACACGAAACTGAACACACACACGAAAGCAGTAAACGAACACGAGGATTTAACGTGGTTCGGTCTAAACTTACCTACGTCCACGGGTGGCAACTAGGTATTTCTTTATTGAGTGACCAAATATTACAAGTACATAATGTTGTTTATATAGAGACTGAACTAGGGTTAGTAAATTATTATGCAAGAAATCTAAACCGGGCCAGGCTTGGGCCCGACCGCCCACACCCTTCTCCTCTTTTGACTTCATATAATAAACCGGGCCAACAAGGCCTACGAACCCAACAATCTCCCACTCGGAGGCCTTGAGTACTCTCGTCTGCACTCCTGATTGTACTTCTGTAATCTGAACATTAAACTTCTTCTAGTTGCCACCGTCTTCTCATCAATTAACCTGAAGGCCCGTTGAAGCTCCCCGGAGCTCCAACACGTCAGTCATGGCTGAAACTGCCCCTGACCCATTCTCTGTCCCTACCGGCTCCCACTGTAACGAACTACCGGATCCTGAGATAACCTGAGAACAAACACTCTCCATATTCAGCAAGTAATTCATTGGAGAGACTTTTACAGCTGGAATACTGGTTTTCTTAATCCACTGTCGACCTGGAACTGTAACTGAAACACGACCTGTGCTCCCACTGTCACGATGTCCCCCAACTGATTTAACATTCCTAGCTCGTTCATCCTGAATCTTCACTTTGGCTCTGGGTTTGTTACTTGCAAAACGAACCTTCTTCTGCCCACGAGATTCTGTGAACCGGATTTTGTCTTTCACCAAAACTGGATCCACTCCTTTCGATGACATATCGACCATATACAACGAACCCATTTTCTTGCCACGAGCAACCACGAGATTCCCTTTGACTACTTTCCACTGCCCATTCCCGAACTTAACATCGTGCCCTTGGTCATCCAACTGCCCAACTGAAATCAAACGTTTCTTCAAACTTGGAATAACCCTCACGTCTTTCAAAGTCCAAGAAGTACCGGCTGAAGTTATCAAATCAACGTCTCCCATACCCGTAACCTCTAAAATATCATCATTTGCTAGTCGAACCTTTCCAAAATCCCCAAATTTAAGATTCTTCATCGTTTCACTACAGTGAGTGGCATGAAACGATGCACCAGAATCCATCACCCAAGCATCAACGCTACTCTCAACACTACAAACCAAAGCCTCATCACTACTGACCCCCGTCATCTGTGTCGTCTTCTGTAACGTTCACCTCTTTCTTACCATTCGGACACTGATTCCTGAAGTGTCCTTTCTCTTTACAACCCCAACATTCAATATCCTTACGAGTCTTAGACTGACTCATCTTCCTGCTCCCACTGCCTCGCTGTTTTCTCCTGCCTCTACCTTCTGTGACTAGCATATTGCCTGATGATTCACCTGAACTTCTGCGTCTTGAATCTTCTCCCAGAATCAGATCTCGAATCCCATCGAAAGTAATATTTGTAGACGAACTACAAACTGCAGTCACTGTTTGCGACCAACTGTCGGGCAAAGAGGATAATAACAAGAGGCCTTGAACTTCATCATCAAACTTAATGTCAACTGACACTAAGCGGGACAAGATCGAATTAAGATTATTGATATGAGTTGTAACTGACCCACCCTCTTTCATTCTTGTTGTCACTAGCTCTCGGATAAGATAGACTTTATTCGCTGCCGAAGGCTTTTCATACATGTTGGATAGCGCCTCCATCATACCACGTGCTGTGGTTTCTTTCATGATGTTAAACGCCACATCTTCCGACAACGACAAAGTAATACAAGCCCTAGCTTTCTTGTCTAACTTCTTCCAATCTGCTTCTGACAACTTTTCTGGTTTTTCATCCTCAAACACTACATCCAAGTCTTTCTGACAAAGTAGTGCCTCAATCTGCATCTTCCACCAACCGAACTTCTGTCCGTCAAACTTCTGTATCGAAACCTTTCCGTCTTCTGCCATAGCAATGACTAAAACGAAAAACTGGATAAAACAGAGACAGACACAGCAACACGAGCCTGAACTTAACGATTGTTCTACTGAACTCTGTTAAAAAATCAACCTATTTATACGCAGCGGAATATCGAACTGAAAATCAGAAACTGAAACTTTAAACTGAAACGATAAACCTGACAAACGCGGTTGGCACTGGTTCTAAGTTTCTTTAAATTTCTTCTGACTTGAAACTGTTCTTCAACCAAAATAGGATCTTGATTCGCTGTTATTGACTCGTACTTTGCAAAGTAGGATCTCGACTCGCAAAACTTCTGCCTTCTTTTCAACCTTCCGGTCGATCGCTGGATACGTCGGCTAGCTGCCAACACCGAAAACCTAGATCGACAACCTGAATCTGACCTGTGGCAACTGGTGGCAGCGAAACCCTAGCAGCAGTTAGCGGTAACGCGGCGGAACCCTAGCCCCGATCACTGGTGCGGCGGCGACACGCGGAACTGGTTCACCGTGTTCTTCGTGTGATCCGAACCTAAGCTCTAGATACCACTTGTTAGGATTAAACGCACACACGAAACTGAACACACACACGAAAGCAGTAAACGAACACGAGGATTTAACGTGGTTCGGTCTAAACTGACCTACTTCCACGGGTGGCAACTAGGTATTTCTTTATTGAGTAACCAAATATTACAAGTACATAATGTTGTTTATATAGAGACTGAACTAGGGTTAGTAAATTATTATGCAAGAAATCTAAACCGGGCCGGGCTTGGGCCCGACCGCCCACACCCGTCTCCTCTTTTGACTTCATATAATAAACCGGGCCAACAAGGCCTACGAACCCAACACTACCAATACCAATGGTATGCATGCTCTCATTTATCGCCTAAAACCCCTAAATAAATATCTGGATTGCACCTGATGGCCTAGTGGTAAGGCACCTAAATGGTATACATAGGGTCCAAGGGTCAAACATTCCTTAGGTTACTAGGTATAACATCTGGATTGCATGTTGGTCTGGTGAATGGGTCAAAAGTTGTGAATATCTGGATTGCATGTTGGTCTGGTGAATGGGTCAAAAGTTGTGACTGGTCTAAATATAAAGAATGGGGTCAAAAGGATGGCCCACCAAAAGTGCAAAAAAATATTTTCTTTATATTTGGGCCTTAACTAATATTATGCCTAATGAGTGTGGATCTGGTTATGCTGCAGGTTTGTGGGGGTGGTGGACGGGCCCCGCGGTTGGTGGGCCCAAAGCAAATCTGGAAAGGCAACTTTCTATGGCCTGTCACAACTCACAACTAGCGAAACCGGTAATATTTTCACAATTCATCTTCATGAAATCAAGTCTCTTGAATGTATTAAGCATATGGGTTTTTACTAAGGCACAAACACTATAAATGGGCGAAGCGTATATTGTGGCCCCGGTACCCCCCCCCCCCCTCCCTTTGTTGCTTATTAGCGTAAGTTTTTATCCATTTTCGCTCGAAATATTTTATAAATGGTGTAAATTTATTCATTTTTATCTGAAAATTTTGAACCCCAAACCCCCGGGTTGCGTTTTCGTCCAACTTTAATGTGTAGTAATGCGCTCCTTCATAAATTGGTATGGGCAATATGTGGACTCCCCATTTTGGTGAAACAAGTATAATTATTGATACATCACATAAGATTCAAGGGGAAATGGTTGTTAAAATATAATCAGACATATACTTTGAATTTATATAATTATATATGCCTAAAATATAATCAGGCTCCTTATAAACAATGGTTTTGACAAAATATTAGACGAATATGGCACAAGTTTAGCATTATGAATTTTGAAAGATTTAATCTATTTTTATTCTCTATGCGAATCTCCATCTCTATATCTATATCAACCTCCAAGTTATACAGATTTTGCAATAATAAATCTCAATGTAGAGACTCATTATTCATATATCTAAAAATTTTAATATTGCATCTCAAATATTTTATTTTGTACATCAAGCATTATGGGTGTACTCCAATTTTTCAAGAAAGATAAAGGTTTTCTACTTTTAAGACTTTTTTTTTAATTGAACAAAAGGATCCAATTATAGTAGATAAAGAAATAATAAAAGTAACAAAGAGAGCATAAGACGTGAAAAGTTAAACAAAATATAAAGAAGTGATTGTTTGAAGATAGAGATAAATGTTCCACTAAGAATGTTTGATATATTTACAGTGCTAAAAGATTGAGTATCAACTATGGCATATAACCGTCAACAAAACCATACTTGTAACTATCGATAGATAACTAAAGAAAAAAAAATCTTAAATGATTTTTAAAACATTTTCTTAATATAGTCTCATTTCAAAAGTTCGTCAATTTGGTGGTGATATGGGATTGAAATTAAAAAATATTCTCTCTATTATTTTCATACAAGGTTTGTTTTCCATTAAAATTCTAACACATGCTTTGCTTGCGATTGTTAGGATGTGCCATACTACCATTACTGACAGATTTTCAACGGAGTTATGTCAGATTTTCAATGAAGCTATCAAATAGTCATTCTCTTGAAATCATTGCCCCTAGTGATTGTACTCTTTACTCACAAGCGTGGGGGCACCATGGTCACCCCACTCACGACCACACCACAAACCAACGGCGTGATGTATCGTGGTCGTTGGTCGACATACATAGATGACCACCCTATCACGAGCAGACTCCATCAAACATGGTCTAAGCGTGTGGATCAGCCGATCAGGTGTCAATGGGTAGTTGGGCACATATATAGAAAAAGAAGAGCATGCTTTGGTAGAATGTGATTTTGATGATTAAAATGCCAAGCATATCCCAATAAGCACCAACACACATACCTAAAAGGCTAAAACATGACATATATTAAATTAAAAATGTAGGTTTTGGCTCAGGACGTTGTTTATTTAATTTAGAGTATAAAACAAATATTACAAGCCGTTGGCGATAGTAATTTTGGTAACTCGAATTAACATCATTAGGTGTGATTTTAATAGGATTTACCAACAACAAATTAAAACAGTGAAACACATAATCTACCTAATCTAATAAAGTAAAATAAATGAGAACACTTGTCATGTTTTGGTTAATTCTCATATTTTTCCCCTCCAAAACTAATATACCCTAATATATATAATAAATCAATAATTATTTACTTTCCTTTTACACTATATTTATATAATATCTATATATTTTTATAAATATAAATATTAAATATTATTTTACTATATATTTCAAAATACTTGGTGAATTCCAAAAATCTACAACAAATCATGTTTCTTAAATGAAAATTGTTTCGGGTTTTTTGTGGAAGTTAAATTTGATTTTATGGGTCAAAAGTTGGTAAATAGATTGTTTGGTACAAGTTAACTACATTTAGGTCAAAATTTGTTACGGGTCAAAAATGAAAATTTTGAGTATTTTTAAAAGTTTGAGAATGCAATATGATTTATCGTCAAATTTGTTATGGGTTCAAAGTGTTGACTTTAAAATGTCAAAAGTATGAAAGTTAGAATTTTAAACACGATTCGGGTTTCAAGTTTATTTTTAAGGGCATTTTTTGAAATAATCAAAAATTTTTCCATCCACTATTAAAACTTAAGAAAACATTACGACACTTTCGACATGCCACCCCCATGTCTATGAATGCTTCTAACTTTTATCAAATTTCAAATATTTATATATCTCAACATTAATTTTTCCTTCAATGGTGATCGGAACGTTGTATGGGAAGCATAGCCTGCAAAACTATGCTCAAATGAAACAAAATATTCACAAAATTGAATTGGTTAAAATGTTATTTTGTATGTTGTCATTATGACAAAGTCGAAAAGCTCTTTGAAACTTATCAATATCATTTTTATGGTGTAGATCAGAAAAATATAGTTCTTGAAAAACATCCATTGTTACAATTTAAAATCCTACTTCCTTTTTTTGGGTGGTAAATTGATAAATATATCAATAAAGGTAACGCCTCTTTTGTATTTAGGCTGAGTAGTTAGAACTACTATTGTATGAGAAGTCTTATTTTCGAAATTGGTTCATAACCAAAATTCTTTCAATTATACATATATGACACCGAGAATGAATTTTTCAATAGACAGAGACATTCTTGGGTACGATTTTGCACGGGCATTTTTTTATTAAGTTCATTTAAAAAAACCAATTTGTGATACAAATAAAATCAATTTATGTACACATTGTATAGATACAAGCATTGATATACATTTTTTTTCATATACGCTATGTAATTATTTGTTTTACTTATAATTTTATAATTTGAATTATCACGTGTATAACACGGGCTCTAAAACTAATTAGATTAATATTTGTAATCTTAATAAAATATATAGTTTAATGGGTTAAATATATATACACTACACAAACGAAGCAATAAGAAGTTTTAACTATTCTACTAATGATAATTTGTAGGATAAGGTTACAAGAAAGCAACAATACTAAATAGTTGTGTTAATAAGAAGTTACCTTTACTTTAAATCTGATCTTTTATAATTACAAGACGGAGCACTAAGAAGTTTTAACTATTCTACTAATGATAATTTGTAGAATAAGATTACAAGAAAGCAACAATACTAAATAGTTGTGTTAATAAGAAGTTACCTTTATTTATTTTTTTAAACGGCGGATGTTATATAAAGTGCCGACTAGCAAGAAACTAGTGGGGCAAAAAACAAGGAAAATTACATGAATAAAAGAGGGTTCTTCAACCACTCTATCCAGTTAGCTTTACACTTACTCTTTCTACTCGAATACCAAAGAAAAGTGAAGTAACCTCATCAAACAACAACGCATCCTTCATACGCCTTTTCAAAAAAACTGTATCATTTCGAAGCTTCCAAATTGCCACCAAGCAACATATATAATCGCACCCACCATTTCTTTCTTGGGTACGCTTAAAGCCAAGTTCTCAGCCCACTCCATGAGATCAGTTGGGAATCGCAAAGCTGGCAACTTCATATTAAGCCATCTTTCAATCAAATCCCAAATCTTCTTAACCGAGGTGCACTCTCCAAAAACATGAATAACGGTTTCTGAACCATCGTTACACAAGGGGCAAATAGTTGACGGAATATCTATCCCCTTAGTAGCCAAATTTGTCCTCGTTGGCAAACGATTTCCTACAACCCTCCACCCGCAAATATTTATTTTTCGAGGCAAACAAGAGAACCAATTTGTTTTCCTCGAAGCACTAGGGAGTGCACTGTTATCAATTCTCTCCGGAATACCCTTAACCGAGAATTCGGACATACCTTGCAACGATCACACCCATTGATCATTAGCATTGGAAAGCGAAAATCTATTTATCAAGTATTGCATTTCTAGAAACTGAGTCATTTCAGCACCCCCTCGGAGATCCCTACGCCACTCCCACGACTCTCCCCTCACCCTTTGTGCCACCGAACAATTCTTTACCATTTCTAAAGCGTATAACCTTGGAAACATCTCAGCTAAACATAGGGTATCACACCAAGGATGATTCCAAAACAACGTTTCATTTCCACTACCAACTTGTTTTTTAATCGAATTGAGAGGTACAACACCGGAGGCATTAAGCTTCGAAAATGATTTCAACATTCTTTGCCAAACACTATTGCCTTTAAAAGAAGAAAACAAACCTCCTTCCGAACCGTACAAAGAGGAAATAATTTTCACCCAAATGGCATTCGGTTCGTTCACAAACCTCCATCTCCACTTTTGCAAAAGAGCATTGTTAAAACCTTCTAAGACCCAATGCCTAATCCACCTTTTTCTTTAGAAGCCAAAACCAACTTCCAAGGGCCCAATGCATTTTTTTTTCTGCCTGACTACCACCCCAAAAAAACTTGGATCGAATTTGTTCCAATCTTTTCAAGACACCCACCAGAGCTAGAAAAATAGACATATAATAAATCCCTAAAGCACCAAGGACCGTTTTTATCAACAAAGATCTAGCTCCAATAGAAAGAAGTGAAGCTTTCCAAGAAGTCAATCTAGATTCAAATTTATCCGTAACAACTTTCCAACTTCTAGAGTTTGCCATATTTAGACCAATCGGCATCCCCAAGTATAAAAATGGTAATCTCCCCGGTTTACATCCCACCATTGAAGCAAACCCGACAACATCATCGTAATCCACACGCACCCCATAGAGGTTTGACTTGTGCAGATTAATTTTTAAACCCAAGGCAATGAAGAAGCACTTCAAAATACGAATCACTGTTTGAGCATTTGGGATCGACCATTCCCCACAAAATACCACATCATCCGCATAGAACAAATGAGATAGAGAAACACCATTTGCACCCACTCGCGCCTCCTTAAATAAACCTATTCTAATAAAATCCTCTATCATGACATTCAACCCCTCCATAGCCAAAATAAAAAGGAATGGTGAGATCGGATCACCTTGTCTCAAACCCCTATGCATATCAAATTCGTTCATAGGACTACCATTCAGTAATACTGAAAGTGTTGACGACTGTAAACAAGCCATAATCCACCCTATCCACTTATCCCCAAAACCCATAAAGCCCATGATAGTCTTTAAGTAGTCCCAAGAAATAGAGTCATATGCTTTCTCAAAATCAACTTTAAAGATCATTAATTTTTTTTTTCGCTTCTTGTACCAATCCACCGTTTCATTCATGATTAACGACCCATCCAAAATTTGGCGCCCCTTTATAAAAGCAGATTGTACCCCACTCACCAAGGTATTAATCACTTTACCTAAACGAATCAACAGAACTTTTGCAATCATTTTATTAATAATACCAATAAGACTAATCGGTCTGAAATCACTTACTAGGAGCGGGCTATGAGCTTTAGGAATCAAAGTAATAAAAGAAGAATTGCATCCTTTAGGGTATTTAGAATTCACAAAAACAGATTCAATGGCTTCAAATATATCTCCTTTAATTATGTCCCAAAAATGCTTCACAAACCCGATAGTGAAGCCATCCGGGCCCGGAGATTTATCCGAACCACACGACCAAACAGCGGATTTAATCTCCTCCAATGTCACAGGCGCCTCCAACAACAATCTTTCCGCATCGGAAAGCATATGAAACATTGAACTGCGCGTAATTAACGGAACTGTGCGTACTTTCTCAAACCTGGAAGAAAAATAATCAAAGAAAGTCTTTTTAGCTGATCCGGGTCATCAACCCAAACCCCCTCTGCTTTTATCCCGGTAATCGCCTGTTGCCTTCTTTGTTTCTTTAGTAAATTATGAAAAAACTTGGAATTTTCGTCACCTAGTTTTGGCCACAAGTTCTTGCATTTTAAAGCCAATTCAGCAGAGTCATTTGCTTCAATTTTATGTAGCTCATACCGAACTTCATTCCGTCTTAGTAATACCGAATCCGAGCCTTTTCCTTGTTCCATTTCCATCTCACATTTTTCCGAATCAGCTTGAAGTTCAAATTTAGTCTCACTGTGGTTCTTTTGAACATGTTTAACCCACTCCTTCAGGATGTTTTTTAAACGTTTGAATTTTTCCTTAAGTTTATACATACTCCTACCCTGGATCTCTAATTCCCAAGAATCTTGAACAACTTTATCCAACCCTTCCCAATTTAACCACGAGTTGTAAAATTTAAACGGAACTGCACCATAATTTACCTCCTTTTGCTTTAACACAATGGGCCTATGATCTGAAAGCCGCGAGCAAATGATTGTAGCTTCTAAATTTGGGGCCGAATCCAATAAACCTTCTGAAAGCAAAAACCGATCCAGTTTACTAAACCTTTTTCCCGCTGAATCAACTCTAGTAAACTTTAAACCCCCGAGAGGTATGTCCACCACCCCGAGTCGATCAATAAAATCATTGAAGTTTGTTGCATTGCGAGAAGAAAACACTAAACCTAACCTTTCTTCTGGGAACCGAACCGAATTGAAATTGCCAAATAAACAATACATACCTGGATGGTGAGACATAAGCGATTCAATTAAACACCACAAATTTTTCTTCTCGTTCTCATCCTGTGGAGCATAAACATTGACCATATAGCATTCAACTTTTAACTTCTTCCACTCACCTTTAACTATCACCATATTACCCATACACAATATTGCATGTTTAGTAAACATCAAAGGATTCCAAACCGACATAATACCACCTGACTTTCCTTTAGCCGAAGCCACAGCAAAGTCAAATTGAGCATTCCCCCAAACCGAACGAATATGTGAAAGATTCACAACGGACATTCTAGTTTCCTGAAGGCCTAAAAAATTAATACCTTCTTTATTGCATAACGAAGCAATTCCTCTCCGTTTATCCAGACTTCCGATCCCACAAATATTTAAATCTGATCTTTTATAATTACAAGCTGTGTAAAGTTATCAAACATGGCTGATTAAAAATCAAGTTAAGGAGGATAGAAAAACTTGAATCTGAATGGAAAGTGAAAAACACGAAACATTTCGGGAGATATGGAAACAAGGATGTATGTATGGGTATGTGAAAGGTATATTACTAATTAAAACTTTGGCAATCATGTGACTGATATGATATAGGGTGATATTTGTTTGATTACTTGAGACTGATCATGAAAAACTAAATATATTACTATACCATAATTAAATATATAATAAGTTGTATGATAAAATGTTCAAAATTAAAATTATTAAAAAGTCACTGAAAGTGTAGTTAATTATTTGATATTTTAAATCAATATTTTGGTGAGCTTAAGATTGGTTTAGGATAATGTGAACCAAATGGGTAACTACGTATATGTAATACTTAACAAGTGTCTAATCAAAATTTTTAGCAACTAATAATATACTTTTAAATCTATCTAACTTGTTTATCGCAGGATTTGAATCAACAACTTTTAAAAGGATGAAAACGTATTACACCACCAAATAATATTGAACCAGCCAAAACATTATCAAATGATATTGGACCAAATACCCTTTCGCTGGTACGGACCGAGTAACCACTATGATCCTCCAATTAACAAAACCCTAACCATGGTAATTTGGTAATTCCTGTATCCAGTGGCGGACCTAGGATATTTTGCCAATGGGGTCCCATATTTTCGGTGTTCAAATTTTTCGGGTCGGTCGTTGTTCAGGTCGGGTCGAGGCGAAGAACATAATAAAAAACAATATCATAATAAAACTTTCTTTTCAATCATCACTACCTGAACGGGTCAAAATGGGTCGGGTTGACACATAAACACTTTGTTTTCCCTTTCTTAAACATTTTTGAGATAGAACCTAGATCCACCCTTTCATAAGCATGTGTTGAAAACCATTAACTTAAACCAGTGAAAAATAAAACTGATATTTTAAAGTGTTTGAATGTTTCTAAAGAAAACCATGCATAAAGTTGAAAACAATGATATGTATTTTAGAGGTGTTTGAATGTTTCCAAAGTTATCATTGCAACATTAGCAATCAAATGATTGATTAACACTAAAAATTAACACAAAAAACCAAAAACTGAGCCTTGTAAGACTTGAACCCATGACCTTTCAAAGATAAAACAAGGGACTTTCCACCAGACCACATCAACATTAATAGTATGGGTTCCAAGTATTAAATCTTATGGGGTCCTCAAAAAATTTAATATACCGCTTCTAATAAATTTTTAAAAAACATTGGTGTCCCGGGACCCCGATCCACACTATGTGGGTCCGCCCCTGCCTGTATCCAAAATACTCTATATATCTTTGAATAGATAAGAAGCTAAAAAAGGAGTTTGAAGTGGTATAAGTGTCTAGTGTATAAAAGAGACCGTGAGAGAATATTTCGAGAAACGGGGGAAAAGAAGCACGCTCACGCTTGTTTTCTCCAAATCAACACCATCATATTTTCCACCAATTAGGAAAAACCATGCATGCATGCATGCCCCTACCCTACTCCTGCTCCTTCTAACTCTAGCACCTACCAACAACATATTATTCTTCCTTTTCATCATCTCCATACTTCCATAAAATTAAGTAACTTTTCTAATTTCTATTGTTATTTTATTTTATTTTATTTTTTCGAACAGCAAATTTCATTAAGTACCCACAAGACGTGAGGACCAAATAACCAACAACCGTATTGCAACGTACTAGAACTTACACCAATCTAATCATAAGATATTTTTTCAAGGCGAGTGACTTGTGAGGTAACCCAAAGATTTTAAGACTTTCATAGTTTTTGAAAGAATAGCCGGTTTGTTTGAAAAGATGGCGCCGGCTTCGATTGTTATTTATACCATTTTTCTTAACCACAAATATTATAAATAAAAATTCAACCGGTGCTGAAAAATGTTCAACAAACAAAAAGTAGAACACTAAACAATAGCGTATACCTGATTATAATTGTACTGCCTAACAAGACAAAAAATTATTGCCTGGCTCCTAGAAGCATCCAAGTGGATTTTTAGTCCATATTTACCAAGTAACCGATTTCCATTTTGATCTATATATATGTTTTACCTAATTAAAAGGAAACATTCTGACGTCTTTTAAAATTCTATTGCAGACGAATGTGAACACCATTTCATTTATAGTCTTTCACCACCAAGTTGTAATGTCAAATAAGAAAATTGTTAATATTTCCTTGTCAACTATTTTGAATTCAATAAATTAAATGCAATAATTATATATATATATATAGGGGAATGTTCATGTGTATTTTAATCTTAACATGAGAACGTAAGAAATAATACCAATTTATAAAAAAAATAAGAAAATAAGAAACAATATCAATCTACATAAACAATGATTTATAATAACAAAGAAAAAAACCTAAAAATTACAACAAAAAAATCAAAATCAAGAACAAAATAATAACAACATATACTAGCAAATACTTATAACAACAAAAGAAAAAATCTAATAACAACAAAATATAAATCAGCAAATACTTATAACGTCTCATGATCGAAAATTAGCAAATACGAACAAAATATAACAGCAAATACATATAAAAATAAACCTAATGATAACAGCAAATTGGTTATTACCGTTCTCATGTTAAGAATAAAATGTATTTGATCATGTTTCTCTCTCTATATATATATATATGTGTGTGTGTGTGTGACATATTTTTCTTTTCAAGAATGGGGTTTTAACTAAAAAAAATGTATATAACATTCGAATTTGAAAAGACTAAGATACAAGCTACAAATGTTAAAACTTAATTAAAAAGTGCTTGTAAAATGTCTTGTAGTGGTATGATAGTATTAGGCCTATTGGCCATATGAGACTGGTTAATGTAATGCGTGGAGAATTTTGAACTTTCTTTTGGCCTTATATAGACAACAACGATCTCACTATGACATTCCTCTCATTGCTTAACTTTTCAACCAATCATAAAAATCTCTTTCTCATTTCACCGATCTCAAAAATCTCTTTCTCATTGGCTTGATAATAAAGTGTGGATACAAAACAGCACATGCTAATACGTGCTTGGTGCTTTGAACATAGTTTTCTCCAATTTTTAATATTTGTTCTACTCTTATAATTAAATAACGTAGCTAGTATTACTGCTCGCATTGCAGCGGAGCGCGTGATGCATTAGATCTTCCGATGCTTAGAAAGTTCAACATTGCAAATTCTTGGATACATATGTGGCAAGGAATTTGTTTGTGTACGTTTGCAATATATTTGGTGTATTACCAACAAAATCCAAATTGTGGTTAATAATCTAGCGGTTTAACATATAATCGCTCTAAAATTAAATTTAAATCGCTTTAAAGAGTGTCTTTTTTTTTGTACTAGTGGCACTTTTATAGTTTCTAAAAGAAAATGATTATTTCATGTAATTCGTAACTTTTACTGTAATATCAATATGAAGTATTGCATCAAATCATAAGAACAAGAAAATTTTGTAAATAGCATAATGCATTAAAATTTATAAAAAAAAGCAACGACAAGAGTGCTAATTATAATCTACACATTGATCTAATAAAAAGATTAGATTAATTTATAGAATGTAAAATATAAACACCAGAAGAGAAAATAATATATATATTTAAGTTATGTAAACTTAAAAAAATCAAAATTTCCATGACCTTGTAGTCTAGTGGTATTATGTTAACAAAAGATTCATACCATAGTAGTATAGCGGTATTGTGTTTGACATCTTAAAATAAGACGGTGGATTCATATCCTTACATGTGCATGTTTTAGAGGATTTTGGGTGGAAAATATTGTTGTAAAAAATACATAAAAACAAACTAAAAGTTAATTTGCAAAATGAATCACTTTTTTTGAATGGGTACAACCTTAAAACTAGTACATGGATGCTAGATTTGATTGCATGGTCCCGTGTTTGTTTGCACATCGTTCTAAAGATAATTTGTGTTAAATCGTAGGGTATAATTTTGACCAGCTGTTGTTTGTTAGGTTAAGTTATGGTCCTTTCATAATATTTTAATTTCAACTTTGACCAACTTTTCTAATACGCAACTCTTAACCTCCAAATTGCAATCTTAAACTTAAAGTTTCTAAATTCTAATTATTACTTATTGGTACGTAATCATTTTTAGTTAATTGTGTGCTTTTCTCATGTTCAAAAGAATGTAAGTAATTTTTTAAAAGTATGAACATCGAAAAATAAAAGGAAAAATTCTCAAAGGGTCCTATTTTGAGCAATGTTTTCCACAAATCCCAAGAACAACCAAAGTTTCAAAACTAGCCTAAAAATTCCGCCAAATCTAACGGAAACGGGTCCTGATTCAAAGGATTAATAAACCTATCAGGACGCGCCATGAAGCATACTAATCCGTCGGATCCGACGGTTTACGGTTTTGTCCGATGGATTAATGAAACAAACCGACGTAATAACAAACAGTCGGATTTGACGGTGTTCATGCTTCCGTCGGATCCGACTGTTTAATTTGTCCGACAAACCCTAGATTTTTCAATTTAAGGGTTCTTGATTTTTAGTTCTAGAGTAAAATTGAACAGTATGGTTGTGTTCTCTTCGAAAAACTAAGCGATCTGAACTATTGATTTGCTTGATTTTGTGGAGAAAAGAAAGATGGAGATGTTGGTTATGGAGGTTTAGGTTTTGAGAGGTAAAAGATGAAGTTTTATTAGACCCGATAAAATTTTGTCGGATCCGACAGTGTTTTAAGAAATTACGTTGGCTCCATTAATGCGTTAAAACATGACGCGATTTTAAAGGTCCAAAAATTCCGTCGGATCTGACGGAAAAATATGTTATTTTGGGGTTTTTCTGTAAACATAGGCTATTTGTGAAAAAATGTAATCAATTTAGACTATTTTGAGAAATTCCCAAAATAAAATCCTAAGAGGCATCAAAATTGCAATAAGAAATCTATAGTGGATGAGGAATGTCGACTTTTAATTCAACTTAACCGGGTAACTAACTAACTATTCAGATCGTGTCAGACCTAACCATGAAATTTAATAATTTAACAAAAAAAAAACTCAAATTAGAAGCCAAGATTAACAAATGGCATATATCATATACTAGTAAAATTAATAACTGATGTAGAAATTGTTTAAAATTAGTAATCAACTATCGAAGCAATGTAAATTAAATTTTAATTAAAAAAAATTTTTGAACGGCAAAGTTACAATACTCCTAACCACTCCCAAGTCCCAAAACTCCATATATATGCATCCATTGCTTGGGTTAGAACCATGACCTCCTACCAAGAGGCAACAACCTTGACCAAGTGACGTGGCCTCACGTTGGCTAAAATCTTGTAAATTAGACTAACGTCAACTTGACCAGGTAACCAAATAAATTGTTTAACATTTATGCATCTAGTATAATTAATTCCAATCAACAAACAAATATCAGGTTTTTAAGATATAATCCATATCAACAGACAAACATCATGATTAAGTCACTTGGGATCGTAAGTTATCATGAGCAACTAAACATGATAGCATGTCCTTAGTGATGGAGCCAAGATGGTTAGAGGTGGTGGGGACAAAGTTTGTTGTGACGTTTTTTAGATGCCAGTTGCTCCCTTGATGGATGAACATTGAGCAATTTAGCCTCTTAGTTGTAATTATTAGGTTACCATTGGGGAGAAGTGAGATCTTGGAGATAATATGGTTGATCACTATTTTAATTAGTTACTATGGATAGTCTAATTTGTTGCTTTTGTTAATTTAGAGATATAATCATATAAGCAATTAAGTAAGCTCTTGTTCAACACTTCAAGTGAATGTAAATTTGTAACGTGTATGCGTGTTCCCGAGTTCATTTATGAAAAGAAAAGCAAAGCAAAGAAAGTTTTATTTTCTTATCTTTTCTTTTGGCATCTCCTCCTTCTCTTCAATTTACTTTCCATCCAAATCTTTTCAAATCGGAAAGATACAAATTCTCTTATTTTACTCATCATTTTCTCTCACTTCTCCTCATTTTCTATCTTTTAATGAAACTCGGGAACACCCCTTTTATATTTTCCGTCCTTTTCATTTCTTAAATGAAATTCGAGATCACAACATATTTTTTCTATCCCTCATTTTCTTTCCATTTCCTTCTTTAAATGAAACTCAGGAATAGAGTTTCAAACCTTTCACTAGATTGATTGATCACATCCTTTCACTAGATTGAACGATTTGATTGTCTTCCAGCATTGTGTGAGCTCCCTTATAAGTACGTCCCTATCTTGCAAATATTCATCCAGTTACATGTTAATGATTGTTCCAAGGGGTTTACTTGTTATAAATTTGACCTAAAGGTTGTTTGAGTTCATTTAATTCTTCATCTTCCCCATTATCTTTTTTGAGTTGGTTTTCTATTTCCACAACCATTTCGCTAGGCAACATTAGCATTTTTAAGGCTTGCTCTTAAACCTCCCATGTCTTTCGAGACTAGAATTCGTCCCAAGTGATCCAAAAATAATAACCTAGAGTTTGTAATATCCTCGTCTGATACGAAATACTTTCCAGTTTATCAATAATCATTACCGGTGCTTTGAAGAGTGATAGATAAGATAGTGGAAGGCTTTCGAGAACCGCCTTTAATAAAGCAACCTACCACCCTCCGAATATAGTGTTTTTGCTTTCCAAGTCGAGCGTTTATCTTCAAACCTATTCAAAACAAGTTTCAAATTTTCTTTTGGGATCCATATATACACCACATATGCATAGATACTATCCACCTTAATTCCTTTTAACACAAATGTGCAAGTAGTATTTTATATATTACACCTGTGTATGCACTCTCACTCGTAGTGATTAATAAAAATATAAGTTGGACCGTTAAGTACATTCTGTAAAATAACAAATTAAACCAGTTGGGATGGGCCATATCAAAATGGTTCGGTCTGATGGTTAAAACCAGTTTTCTTTAATCTAGTTAAAATTTTTAGAGTTCTTAATCTACACATCTTCAATGTTTTTCTTGATTAAGATATGGTCAAAACTCAAAAGTTACTTTGATCACCCAACAATTCCAAGACATAATAATGAAATTTTGTAACGACCTAAGTCTTATGATGCAAGTATGGTACTAAGTTGCACTCACATCACACACAACAACTTGCATCATAGCTAGCATGATTTGCTATTCAATTTAATTTCATGGTGACTTCTCGAAAAGCTAAAGGCAAAAGTAGATAGGAACTCCATAAGTCCGTATTGTATTAGTAAGCATATGTTAACAAAATTAGAAATAATTACAAATCTATATCGGACCAACATTTTTCATCCTCTTGAGATCTTTTTAAGGTATATACTGGAAAAAAGTACAGGAAAGAAACTGATTATTTTTTAGATTTTTTCTGTTCATATCTTAAACTTATAAAAAATGTACTATACGACACCATTTTTCATAATTGGAAAACAAGGTTTTTTATCCTAACACGAACATAAAAGAATCTCGCTGATTGACTCTTGCCTGATTTGTTTTTCATTTTTTGTTTTTTGTTTTCTTTTCCTTAATTTTGTTGTACGTTTTTGAAGAAGATTTAAAGAGATATGAATCAGAGGAAGAAAATAACTATCAAATAAATATGTTTGAATGTATATTCAGACTTCAAACTCAAATCCTTTACACGTATTCTAGCGGGTAGAGTTATGGTAAGAACACGTAGTTTTTTTAAAAGCCTATGAATAGTTCTGGTGTTTTGGATCAACGTAGTTCATAGTTTAGATCTATAGTGTGCTAAAAAAACCGTATAGTGTCGTATTTACATTGTGTGTTTTATTTTAGCTATGACGGGTCCTATTTTAAGGTTTCCTACACTTGCTACAAAACTATTAATTCTTATTTAAACATTTCTCTATAACTAGCATCTGGATATATATCGTACATAACAATAATATCGTAGAAATCGTATAAAGCAAACTAGAAACACATGTGGTGCCATTTGCATACTTACGCTATTCATGTAATTAATATATAGCTCAAAAACAACTAGCGTAATAATTATTATGTTGCTTGTAAAATTGTAGCGTAGTAACTATTACATTATTTGCAAACCTATAGCGTACTCTAGATGAAAGTATATATGTCATAGTGTAATTATGTAATTACGTGTATAGCTATACACGTAATTACAAAAGTATTATTGCATCTTTTTTCTCACCTTGCTAAGCACGTTGCGCACGTTAAGTTATATTTGATCCTGCCGCATCACAGGTAAGTTGTTTCTTACTAGCTTTCTTTTCTCGAATTTACTAGTGAATTTAGTCATGTAGTCTTATTAAATTGGATGATTTTTTTTATTTTTTTATACGAAAGTTCTTGTAGGATTTTTGGTTAAACTATTTAAATTATATTATAATAGAAAGCAAGTGGCCAACGAGTTACGCCGCCAGCCCATTTTAGATTGCAAAACCAAGTGTTTATAAACATTTTACTAGAAAATATTTTACGTGTAACTAAAGAGTGTTAAGAATATATATAACGATATTTGATATATTTAAGTATTTTCTAAGAGATTAAAAAATGAGAAATTTTGCACCATCATTGAGTTGACGTGTAATAATGGAATGTTTTATTGTCTCCTTCACGGCTTCACTCTGCCATTTCTTTATTTGCTTCGAACCATCATTGCAATGCCTTTGAAGATGAAGCTTTGTTGCAAAAATCAACTCTCCAGATGTTGATGCCTAAAAGCTTCATCAATTATGTACGTTGCAATTTTCATTATTTATTTATCCATAAGTTAGTTGGCCTATATATTAAATTATATCAGAAAATATGTAACCAAATAATCAAATTTGAATTGAACAAATGTTATGTATTTTCCTACCAGTTAGATACTATCATTGATTCATTGTTAGCAACACCCAACCACCATCGAAGGAACCACTTGTCGTCACCTCTACCTCTATCATCGGCATCGGCACAAGCTACTGTCTATGTCCTCAACCTTAATATAGTTGCCACCATCTCTCTGGCACTCCTTAGGGATGGCAATGGGTTGGGTTTGGGTTAGGTTTAGGCATTCTTAGACCCATACCCGATTATTAAAGGTTGTCCCAAATCCATCCCAAACCCGTCGGGTATTAATCAGGTATTTACCCGTCGGGTTTCGGGTTTCTTATCGGCAGTGGCGGAACCACATTACTCCCACCGGGTTCGGCCGAACCCGGTATTTTTTTCGGTTTTCTATATAACCTATAGTGTCGAATTAACGAGCGAACCCATTCATTTTCGGCGAGCGAACCCAATATCGTTCTAAAAAATATATTCGAATCCATTGTTTGTGAAAAAATTTAGTTATATTCTTTTAGTATGAATATTCTTTTTATAAAAGACAAAGCTTTGAAAAGACTATAAATTTTATTAACAAACATCATATATGGACCAATAATAATTCATATATAGATTATTAAAAAGCCCAAAATTACGCATATAATGGGTCAATAAACCCAGCCCAATTAACATTTTTAAACATAATACCTAAATAATTAATAAATAAATAAACAAGCAAAAACATCGGCCATCGCCTCAGCAACCAATCAACTTCTTTCTGTCGACCAAACGACCATTGCCTCATCGCCTTTGCTGGTTCGTCTCAAGGTTTCAACAATCACCAACAACCAATATCCGTTGGTCTATCGTTTGTGATATGCTTTTTTTTCAATGAAGCATGTGAAGACGGATTTGTGTAATGATTTGGGTGACAATTATATGAATGATCTTGTATTTGTTATATTAAAAATGAGTTCTTTTTTAAAAGTCATGATTGAAGATATCGTTTTCAAAACATAGATAATCATGATATGTAATATCTTTTTATTTAATATGACTTTTTAATTTATTGATTGTTAACAATATATTTTTGTTATGATAGTGATATCGTATTTTATTTATCGGACCCAATGATTGATACGATCCGACCCATCCGGACCCGAAAACTTCAAAAAGTTCCCGAACCCATAAAAAAAAATTCCTGGCTCCGTCACTGCTTATCGAGTATTGACAAAATCTAAAATCTTTAACACACCATTGAAGGACTATGGACACAAACAAATACCATAAGAATTCGAATATCATATCTTAAATACAGCATAAGCAGTTTGAGTTATTTAACAGAAAAACTTAAATCAAAGGCATACACACAAATCCATCAAACAAATATGTAGGGGTGGCAATTAAGTGGAGATGAATCAACAACAGTTAGACATGTTATTAGATTCAATAAATGATAATATGTCAACTAAATCTTCAAATTATACATTGAATATACTTGGAACTGATTGATAATATATTTAGAATATCCTAATTTTTCAATGTATACTATATAAATATATTAAAATTTTATGTCAACTACATCGGGTATATAATCGGGTAAATGAGTCAATGTTATTGGGTAATCGGGCCAGGTAATCCCAAACCCAAGAAACTTTCGATTTATTATTCGTCACTTCCAACTTTCACCCTTGAAGAAACACTAATCGACCCCGGGCAGATTACGGATAATCTGGGGGTTAAATAGATGTTTCCCACGAGGGGTTAGATCCGGCAAAGATGGTTCTTCTGATAACCTGCAAAACAGACACCGTGAGCTCGTCACTGAGAAGGGGGGGGGGTACCTCCTTGTGACCACCCTCCGGCGTGAGAATCAGACTAGATTGCTCTTGAATATAAGTGTATATTAAGAGAATGACTAGAGCAGATATCAGGTATAAGATATAAGATAAGATGATATACCATTCCAAGGTGTTGGAGTATTTATAGCCGAAGGTAGGTTTCCAAGAAGGTACAGCCGGCTGAATAGTGTTCCTGTTCTGCCAACTGTGGGCTACGCACATGCCATGCTGGTAGTTGGTGGGTAGGCAGCGGCTGATAGTGACCTGGCCGGCTGTGTACTATTCCTGTTCCACCAACTGCAGGCTATGCACGTCCTCCGACAGGTTGGTGAGTAGGCAGCGGCTAATAGTGACATACAGTACAAGAGCGTGCTGCTCGTCATACTGTTGTCAATGAGCTGTCGTATCCTTGGTCAAATCTTTTGTCCATACCTCGTCAGGTACAGTACAAAAGATCCTCCAGTATCGTACGGACTGGCTCATTTGGGCGGGAGTTCTCCCGGCTTTGTGCGGGAGAGTTCCCGGCTTTGCTCATTCCTTCTTCAGGTGACATTACTGAATTATTATGAGAGCTAAGTGCCTTGTGCGTGTAGCTTTGCTGCGCAGGTAGCCTTCCCTGATGGCTTGTATCCGCAGCTGCGGGAACAGGCAGAATACACCACCATTGGGAGGCTTTTCCTGCGGGAACAGCTTGCGTACTGCGCGTAAGGACGTCACGTCTCTGAGCATGGTGGGTCCTGCGGATCCAGTTGGTCTCTGCGCAGACGTCCCTTTAAGTTAAGTCTTGCGGGTTCAACCGCGCAGACGTCCGTTAAGGAGTCTTGCGGGTTCAACTGCGCAGACGTCCCTTTTCAAGGTGAGTCTTGCGGGTCCAACTGGGCTCTGCTGGGACCTACCTCCTCAACCCTATTTGTTTATGACACTCCTGGCATAAGAGATCCTAACTCCATTAGTTTTCTTATTGACGTGACATTTTTTATTAATAAAAAGTAGGTTGTCACACCATCTACTTTCATCAGCATAAAACCTCAACAACCTCCACTACCACCAGCACAACCACCCCCCAACCATCTCCACCACCACCCAACTAACACCATCAGTACCAATCACCTTACCTTTGCAACCTTATACTGCCGGTGAGACATCAAAGTACAGAAGCTCATCCACAGCGTTCGTCTTCTCAACAACTTTCGGCGACTGTGCAATTGATGCGTCCTCCGTCTCCACTCCCTCAATGTTTCTGCCCAACATGTCTCACGTCTACGAACGCTTGTCGCAAGAAGACACTGTTTTCTGCTACAAATGCTCCTCATCCTCTTACCATACATGCGTCTCCTCCTCGCCCACCGGAATAATCAAGTCGTCTCGCAATTCATCTCCTTGTGTGCCATGCCATTTGCTTGTTTTAAATCTGAATATAGTGGAAAACAGTAGTCATAGTCGCGCTAGGGTTATTTAATCGTGCCTGAACCTAACGCAGGTGGTTGCGATGAAGACTCGATGATGATGAATAAGGCGGATGTTATAGCTGCAATGGAGGTGTAACTGAGGTCGAAGGCTGTTGCGTATACAAATAAGCGAGCAAAGAAAGCTTTAGATCATGTGGTGAAGTTGGGAAAGGAATAGAGCAAAATTTGTTGAGGTTTTGCAGATGGTAGCCGGTGATTGTAGTTGGGTGGTAGTGGAGATGGCCGGTGGGTGGTCGTGATGGTGGTAATAGAGGTTGTTGGGGTTTATGTTGAAGAAAAAAGATGGTGTGGGACCCAAAACATGCTTTTTATTATTAAAAAATGCCACATTAACAAGAAAATTAACGGAGTTAGGGACCGTTAAGTTCAAGAGTGTCAGAAACAAATAGGTTGAAGTTGAGAGTGACGGGTAACAAATCAAAATTTAGACGTGTTATCATCAACGGGTGAAATTTGAGAATATTAAAAACAAATATCCCATAAAAGAAATATTATTTTATTAAAATAAAAAAAAGTATAGGTATTCGTAAACTTAGGGCCTCCTTTTTTCTAAATATGTCACACCCTAACCTAAGGAGGAAATGCCGGGGTGCGAACCGTTGGTCACAGTTCACAAGGTACTATCATACAATATAAAATATGACAACATAATTTATTTATTTCAAACTTTCAAATAAGTGCACAAGTTCCAAACATGACAATAACAATCCAAGTTAAACAGATAATTCCAAAACAAAATAAAACGCAAATATCTTTTATTTTAATATCTAATAGTTTCTCTATATGTTCTCCATCTTAGCTTCAAACCAACTGATAACCTGCATATGCGTACAAAATAAACATAGATTTGTCAACATGAGGTTGAGTGAGATAATCACAAGCTTTGACACTAATAATAATATATAACAGATGATCAAACAAAATAATGTGAGTATAAATTAATCAAACCATCAGCAAGTAGTTGTGTCAGTTGACCGTTACCTTGCGAATCGGGCATTGGCTACTATGACTAGCATATACAAATGTTGGTGTCGGTTGACCATCGCCATGCGAATCGGGTTTTGACTACTAACACTGTGTATGATCATACTTTAATGTGATTATGATAGACCTCTCCGAATGCGATAAAGTAAACAATTAAGCAAATAGCAATTAGCATTTAATTGAGAACACGCAATATTTACGTTTGCGAGTTGGATATATATATAATATAAAATATGAGATAATACGCATATGTCCCTAAAATAAATGAAAAACCATAAAATATGAGGGGAATGATCTCTCACCTTATTACTTATGCGAGTTTGCGAAATAATAAGAGTAAAATACTATAAAACGAGTGAATCGTCCTTTAACGCGCTAACTTAGATAATCCGAACAGAACTGAAACTTTGAGACAATAAACTATGATTAAAACCAAGAACATAGCCGCTGGAATTGATCCAAACGGATATTTAGAACTCTGGTTATGAGATATTTAACAAATAAGCGAGTTGGTACTGACCAGAATCCGAACAGCGAGTCGAAAGTCGGGTTTTGGTCAGTAGCCTTAAAATCTCAAGAACAAAAATAAAAGTCTTCTGGACCGAAAGTCGGTTCCGAACAGAAGTGATAGAAATCGATTGGTCAATGTTGTTGACCAATATGCCCTTAAATGGGTCGGAATCAAAATGACCCGTCAATACCCCTCAATCTCAGAAATTGATTGACGGTTATTGACTATTGAGTAATGAGGAAAAACTTTACAACAGACAACTTAGCCGATAATGCTTAGATTGATGAGAAAGCGGAGTCAACGGTTGAGAATGTGTGAAAGTCAAACAGGTATCTTGTTCTTGAATACGAAAATACTAGAACCGAAGGATGGTGGCTAAGGAAGAACGATGGAGAGTGATATTCCAGTAAAAATTGAGGGTGTGGAAGTGTGGTTTGGTTAAATAATCAGTAGCTCAACTTATGGAACAAGAAATCGACTCGATTAGGAAAACGGATAATATATTGATGACAAAATCGGATCTTATGATCTCCAAAATCTTGATGGAAACACAAGGAATGAACCTAGACATTTCATAATAGCATATTAGTTGACTTGTAGCTCAATTTCATGATCTAGGGTCGTTTAGGAGAAGATTTAGCATTAAACGAGAATCGAAAACAAATCTGGCTACAGATGCTCCTTCACGACGCTAAGGAACACAAGGTTGTTCCTTCGCACGACGTTAAGGACTCCTTCCACCAAACTTTGATATTTTGACTGTTTTAGTCCCTAAAGTTTCAGAAAAGCAATTTTAAGCAAATTTAAGAGTTTCTAAGGGCTAGCATAATTGAAAGTTATAAAATTATAAACTAAATTAAACACAATTAATTACTAATAAATGCATGATTTTATTGATACGAAAGATCCGAATTACATTCCCGAATCAGGTAAACAAATACGAATACAAATACGAAAAATCCGAGATGTTACAAAATACGTTTTCCGACTTTTTAGGATGTGTTTTCTAGTTTGAAGTTCTTTTTCTATTTCTCAAATAAAATGTGTGATTGTTTTTGCAATAAGTTGTTTATTTTGATACAAATTGTGGCCCCATTTACCCTAAATCATTTTAGGACGGATTAGTTTAAAGGATTATATTTTTAACCTTAGCAACGGTTTTGTGACCACTTTGTTTGAGTCGCCAACTTTGATACTAATATTTGTTTTTTTTTTTGCTAATTATGTCACTAATATTGCGACTTTTCTTTAATATATGATTAAGACTTGTGATCATACCAAACAAACCTCCACAACACATTGGCTCACTAATATCTTTTATATGCCCAATAAATTCAAATTAACATACCCTAACAAAATTTATATGCAAGCATTTATATATAAGGATTAATATTTAAATATGAAGGCATAGACATACTAATTTCTTCATTTGATATTTACAACTATTAATAATTTGGAAAGATTGACTTTGGATGGGATTTTGTGTTGTCTATAGGTTTGTTTGGTATGATCAACCACTATAGTCCAATCAGTATGATCACCATTTTTTGGTTCATCTATAATTTTCATTCAGACTTTCTGTTTAGACACAATTTACTTTTTTGTCTTCCTACCATCATGAAAAAAATTCATTTAGGGTCTGCTTGGTATGAAGTAATGGAATAAGCGAATAAATGGAATGAACAAAGGAATGGAATGAACAAAGTAATGAAATGAATCATTACCATTCCATTATGTTATTTGGTTATCACGTAGGAATGAAATGAATAATCACTTTATTATTTTTTTTACTAAATAGTAAACTATACACACATACATTTTTGTCGGTTAATGGAACGGTAATAACTTAATACGATACAATAATAAAATATAATAATTATTATAATTTAATAATAGTTATACTACAATAAAATAATAATAATTAATAATTGTTGATAATTTTTCATTTCATTCCTTAAATGAATGAATGAAAAAACACATTTTACTAAGAAATGAAAAATGTTATTTATTAAAGGAATTTCATTTCTTAGTAATGATTCATTCCATTAATAAATTCCAACCAAACATTTTTTATTTCATTCTTTTGAAATGATCAATTCCATTCTGTCTATCATTACTTTATATCAAACACTACCTATATATATATGGACACATCCTTTTCGAAACAACTTTTTTTTATGAAAAACAATAAACATATATAGCATTTGTACTCAGTTCATTAATAAATTTATAATGAGATGGTGGCCGGATATATGGTTGTTTATCTGCCTTCTGCACTACATCTAAAGCAAAATGTACAATTTTAATATGTGGTTCTTGTAATTCTTCACAATTTTCGTTATGATTTGAATACCTTCTTTTTATATATTTTAGTATTAATAAATTACAATAATTGTATACATGTGTCCGATATGACATATCTTGGCTTCCTTTTTCCTGCCAAAACTTATTACTCATGTTGTCGTCTTAGGTTCCCTATTTATTGTAGGGTAACATATGCATGTTTACTACTATTTATGTGTATGTTATATTAAATTGGAAAAGTTAAAATGTAAAGGGGATAAAAATAGAAGTGTGAGAAGGATTTGTGATCACACAAAAAATTTTTAAAAAATAATAAAAATCATAACCAAAATATAAATAAAAAATGAACAAATTTTAAAAAACAAAATGTTTTCCCCGTCATTCCCGTTTAAAAAAAAACCGTCGAAAAGACACAATGCCGAGAAAAAGGGCACAACGCCGAAAATGCACAAACAACACAATGATAAATAAAAAAAGACACAACATGTCGCAAAATATAACACAATACCGAACAAAATATAACACAATGTTGAGTAATATAACACAATATCAAGAAAAAAAGACACAATGTTAAGGAAAAATGGCGCAATCAATGACGAAAATAAACAAAAAACACAATGATAAATAGAAAGGCACAATGATATTTTTTCCTCAACATTGTGTGTGTGTGTTTCTTTTTTTTTGTAGAAGCCAGTTAGCAGAGGTAGTTAGAGGTAGTTAATGATCAAGACAATGCCATCCACATAAAGTAACAAGCCATGTGTTGCAAATAGCGATATACAAGTAGTGACGCGATATACAAGTAGTGACGTGCCTCACTAGCTACTATGAAAGCCCTACAATGTGATAAAAGATGAAAAATGGTTGTACCATGCACATGGTGCTTGTTTTAAACTGTTTAGATATTTCTTTAGCTGACAACAAATTTCGGGCTGGTTTTGTCACTACAAAAAAGATTGGTATCTGAGACTGAAATATTAGTATCTGATACTCCCTAATTAGTACCTAATAGTCATCGGGTCTACTTTGCCTGTCCCTAGCCAATGATGGATACTTAGTCCTAAGTAGTGGTTTTAGTAACTAAAAATCAGTCCTGTATGGCACCAACAAGACTAACAACCATTCTCCAATACTTAAAAATTCCACTGGTACCACGTACACTGTTTCAGTCCCCCATACATTTTCAATCATGACTGAAAATCAGTCTCTTATATTAAGATATTTTAGTCCCCAATGGGTTTCTTTAGGGACTAAAAATCAGTTCTTCAAACCGTATCTAGTCCCTAATACGCTTCATTAGGTTTAGGATTTCATGTCAATCTGAATCTAGTCCCTGATAAAATGTTTTAATAACTAACAATTAGTCTCAAAAATCCACCATTTCGGTCCTTAATATGTTTATTTTCATGACCGAAAGATAATATCACATCCCTTCATTTTAGTCTCATAAATATTTTTAGAGTTAAACCCTTCAATCTAGTCCCTAATAAAAAACTCCACAAGAAATATTGGCAATTGAGGAAGTTAAACATAGTTAATATGTTTATATGTAAGTATTCTATCAAACCATATGGATACATAAACAAAAGAGTAGGTGCTCTATCGAGCCTCTGAGACCGTTATTGTGACATTATTATTTGAATTATCAACCGGGGTTGATGAAAGAGCGCTTGTTTCAGTCAAACTCACTTCAGTGAAAAACGCAGGTTGTTTTGGTGGAGGCAAAGTACTCTCATTATCCAACATAACGACTACAGATGACATAGTTGGTCTATCTTCTGCGTGATGTTGCACACATAACAAACCAATATGTATTGATCGGACTATTTCAGAGTCGGCACATGTTTCCCTTAACTGGGAACTAGCAAGCTCAATGGATCTGTCTTCTTTATAAAGTCTCCATGCCTAAACAATATCACTATTAGAGTTCAATACATGCTTATATATAAAGAATTTTTTCAAAAACAAGTTATGCTTGGTTCATGTTATAAGATCACTTTTGCCCAACCATTTTACTGTAGGGACAAAGGCCAGTATTTTTTTTTTAATAAAGGGAATACGTGGATTAAGCTTACATGTCCAAGAAGGCTATCACCGTGTTGTTCGTGAGAGAACCCTCTGCTTTTCTGCCCACTCACTATTTCCAACACCAAAACTCCAAAGCTAAATACATCCGATTTAATTGAGAAAAGCCCATGAACAGCATATTCTGGAGCGATGTAACCACTGCAAATTAAGAAGTTAAATTATGGATACAAATATACACCACTGTCCAAAAAAATTCACACATGACTCTGAGCCATATAATTCTAGACAAGTGTTTAACTATTTATTAAATAAATAAGAAGCCCTTTTATGGACCCAAATTGGAAAAGGTATGGATGTGGCATTAAGAAAATAGATATTTAATAACTTCCTAAAATAAAAATGATTACAGTTATATGGGACAGAGGATATAACATATGGCATTAAAATAAGTGATTTTGTTAGTTCTTACTAAGTTCCGACCACTTTGTTGGTATTGGCTTCAGTCTCATAGCCTTTAAATCTTCTAGCAAGACCGAAGTCTGATATTTTGGGATTCATGTCATCATCCAACAAAATATTTGCAGCTTTCAAATCTCTGTGAATGACCCGAAGTCGAGAATCTTGATGCAGATAAAGAAGACCACGAGCAATCCCAAGGATAATGTGAAACAGTTTGGGCCAATCAAGCATTGAACTTCGACTTATGTCTACAAAAGTCAACTATTTGGTTAGCTCTGCTGCCTCTGCATAGTAATTCAATGTGTCTAACAGGAAAAAAAACATAAAATATTATAGTTCACACAAAAACACATCAATTTTTGTGATATCATATCGTAAACATCATGGAAAGAATCGGACCGAATATAGTTAAATCCAAACTTTTGTTGGCCATGTATTCATAAATCAGCATTGTTTCATCTCCTTGAATGCAGTATCCTAAAAGCTTCACAAGATTTCGATGCTGAAGTTTGGCGATACATCTAACTTCGTTCTTGAACTCATCAAGACCTTGTCTTGAAGATTTTGACAATCGCTTCACTGCTATTTCTCGACCATCCCCCAACACACCCTGAAGTTTTCCAACTTTGCATTATTTAATTTTTCCAGAAAATATTATTAGCTTTTCCAGTCAATTAGTTTGGTTACCATGTCAAATATTGTTTTTGAACAACAATTCCTAAATTCCTATGATTAATAAACTACAATGTGCACTCTTATTTGGAAATTTATGAGTTTGATTGACTAGTTGACACTCTTATTTGGAACAATTAGAAAAGAGGAAATATTGCAGAAATTCACAAACTTCAAATGAACATAAAATGAGTTTTGGTCGGAGTTACAAGGCTCATAAGTCATAACTAACAGACGGAAATCTCAAAGCGAGCCAGAGCATGTGGCAAATGCCACAGGCAGTTTGACCCAGTCGTCATACCTAAATTCCTTAATTTAAAGACCCTATTTCGTCAATCATGTTTTCTCTCCATTTCGTCAATATCTAATTAGCAAAATTCACTTGTCTAATTATGGTTTCAATATCATGTTTTAGTTATCGATTACCAGCTAAATTTAAAAAATCTCACTAAAGGGCGCCTCCTGTACCAATTAATTCTTTCAGTTTTTATCCGTGTTTATTGAGAATTTATCTATGTGTTTATTTTTTTTTTCTTTCAGTCTGCATCAGAAAAGTAAATATTGGATTAATCCTAAAAAAATCCATACAAAGTTAATTACTACTTTCAGAAGGGTTGTTACCTTGTAGACTGAACCAAAGCCGCCTTGTCCAAGCTTATTGGTGATGGAAAAGTTGCTTGTAGACTTAGCAATCGTAGACAAGCTAAAAGATGGTAAATCAATATCTTCCTTCGGACCACCATAAACTGAATCTTCATTGAGGTCTGGTACCGAGTCACATAAAAAGAGAAATATGAAATTGTTATAACCAGAGACAAACATTTGAACAATCAATTAAGAACTAAGTTTGGAAAGCAGACTATAGATTGTACATCAAGACATACAGATTTGAAGCACAATATAGACAACTGATCGATTAACAAATCTTGTGTTAAGCCTTTAGAAAAAGAAAAGAGAGAACAAAATTTCCGGTTTGGATAATGGGTAAAATGTGTCTACACAAACATTAAACTATTTCAACATTAATGTATTTTCTAATGATATTAATAAGGATGTGCTATGCATTTAAAACATTTTCAGGGTAATATTTTCAGTATGACCAATAGACCTGCAATTGATCTATTCATAAAGGGGCTTAACTTGACATCACTAGTAAAAAAACACTCATTTACCATACCTTGCCTTTTCATGTATGCCCTTTTCTTCTTGATTCTTAGGTACATCACAAGAGTTAGACCTACCACAAGCATGCATATTGAGGTTGACACAACCGCTGTAATTGTCGTTTTCTTTTTGTTGGAAGCAGAGTCATGGGTTGCAAGACCTTGAATACACAAAGAAGCATAAAAAATTACATAACAGAATAGTATTATTAATTGTTAATACATGTTTGCCCTCATTGATTGCCTAATGTGAATAATACCAAGCAAAAGATGAAAAAAGAGAGTTGGTTAAAAGAGACCAAATGAATAAAATCAATAAATACATCAACTCAAGCAAAGGGTACTTACTAGTTAATTCAGATCTGTCCATTCTAATGTAAAGATCTTGAGTTTCATTGTATTCTCTAACATCCACAAGCTCATTAAACCAAAGCAAGCATCCGCTTCCACCATTTCTAATATCTAAATTTGCGTAAGCCGTACAAGAGCAATTACTCCTGCACTCCTTCTCACAATCCTCAAGATTCATACTAAAATTGTACCACGAACTTCGGGTATCTGGGAATTTAACACCTGAAACTCTTCTAAACCCATTCTCACTCTCATTCCCACAATCGAAAGGAGTTCTCGGTATACACCCACTTGTCCAGGCTCCCGCGTTCCATTCCTCTGGGCGTTTGGGCTCAAAACCTTCCAAACAACTACAAATAGGAAAGTTTTGAGTGTTACACGTTCCATATGGACCGCATAGCCCATATTGTGAACAACTATCTGCAGGTGCTACAACCAAAAATGTAAACCAATCTTGTGTGAGGTCAACCCAATTCATACGTGTCATACCACCTTCCGGGTTAATATATATCCTTGAAACAACCGCACTATCAACATCGATCTTATAATATATCTCCTTCTCGTTGATAACAAATTCGTTTACTGCTGTGGGGTTTTGTATCAAACTAGGCATGCCATTGAACCTGACCCCGTTCCATGGTCCAAACCGAGTGTGGAAAACAGAACCCCGTTTCTGAAATATCTGTGGAAAGCCATTTGTATCCATCAATATTACATACTGACCCGGAGAAGGATCATCAAGGCTCTTCCATGATGTAAACTGCCTGTCTATGCCTGTAATCAAGTCTTTACCGATTTTCATCCCTGGGAGATACGTATCTCCAGGGTAATCAAAACTTTGCCATAAAGTCCTATTTTCATCCCTTATAACAAGATTTCCGTTATCTAAAAGCTGTGCGATAGAATTGTTAATATTATCTGGAGATGCAAAGATAGATGACCAGATAGTGGTATTTGTATTACCAAGAGAAACAAGTTGCAGGATTCCATTATTACTGAGTTTGAGGAGGCCTGAAGTTGTGTTAAGAGGTGTATCTCTATTTGCAACCCAGACAACGGTGCCATTCGAGACGCTTTTGTACCATATTCCCAAATACCGGTTCTTGGAGTTACCGGGGCTGAAAAATCCTAGTTCAAACATTCCACCGGATGAAACAATGGTATCACCATCTCTGATGAGTTCATTTGGGGACAAAGAGTCGGTTGCGATGGAAGTTGTTAATATAGAACATAAAGCACCAGAGAATAATAAAAGTATGGTAAGACCCTTCATTTACGACTTAACGTGTTCTTCACTTTCTCAAAGAAAACTTGTTATTAAGCTTTCAAAAACTTATTCATTTGGCATTGAACCAGGAAATATCTGCCATTAGATATTCAACATTGGACCATTTTAAAAGTCGAGTAATTGACTAATCTGGCAAGTAACGACGGAATATTCTACTAAAGGTCATATGTTTCACACGAGATGTTGAATATTTATCGCTTGTTCCTTTCTATTTTACTATGTTTGGGATGTGATAAGAACTTGATGTGGATTTCTTTTTTATTTAAAGCCAAAAAAAAAACAGAAAAGAAAATGAGCACCACCCCCATGTTGTTCACGAGCCGAACTAAGCGAAGGTTTGCACGTTACTTGGCTCGTTTACAAGCGACCGAACGGCTGAAATTCCAACCGAATGAAAACCAAAACGAGCCAAATCGAATTGAACATTTTTCGATCGAACATCAAGCGATTTCAAGCATTATTTATTTCTTTTTTACTTATAAAATTTTTAATAAGAAACAAGTTTGAAAATTGTAAATAATGTGTTTTGTAAACAAGTTGTAAACAATATGTTTTTTGAGAAATAAATTTGAACTAAGATATAATAAATATGTGAACAAACTTCTGATATTGTGAAAACTTAAAATGAACAAAAAGAACTATAAAATTGACGGAATTGAGAAAATTTTAAAGGGTTTAAAAAATTGTATACTTATATTTACGTGTGTTGTCTATATATTTATATATCTGTTCATGCATAATTATACTAGTTTCTATCCCCCGTATTACGGGGTTGTTTTACATTATTTGTTTCTAATACTTATATATTTTTTGGATTTAAATTTTATTTATTATAAGCAAGTTAATAATATACCTAGGATTTGATGATAAAGGGTTTCACAAATAAATGAAATGTTATAACCCGGTTTAAAAGCTCTATGGGTTTGTAAGACCCATGGCCTGCTTATTTTTTTTACTATAAAATTGTTTGTTAATTATAAATAATATCTTTTGTTAAAGAAAATGGTTATTAATTTTTTGTATATCCCTATTTTATAGGATTTTCATATCAAATATTTGGTGAGATTAATTTTTAAGTTAATTATGAGATGTTATAACCCGTTTAAGGGCTATATGGGTTTGGTGAGACCCATACCCGTGAATTCGGATCAAATGCATAAGAAACCTCCATTTACAAATAAAGCAATCTGGTGGCTTGAGAGAATGTAGGGAGCAACCAGAGAGCTTTTAAAGGTTTTATTTATATATATTTATGATTATGATATAAAATAAATTAAAAATATTCAGTTAAACCAAACCGAGCAGACCTTTGCTCATTGCCTGGCTCATTACAAATCGAACCGAGCAGAGCGGCTTGTTTACGATCGAGCGAAAAAACAAGATAGCAATTTCCGAGCAATTTCCGAGCGAGCAGTGAGCGGTTTGGACGACCCTACATCTCACTATTATTACACCATGTTTAAACCAGCACAAGCCCACCCTTTTGCCTCTCTTTTTTATTTTTTTTTCTTTTTATTAATGTCTAGTTAAAAACATTACACCTAAATAAACTGAGACTTTAAGGGGCTGTTTGGGATTCCTTATTTTTACCTTCTTATAACTTATGATAAGTAAAAAAAAAGTGTTTGGATTTTCTTATTATGTAAGAGGAAATGTTGATAAGTTACACTTTTGTAACTTATGACTTATCCTTATAAGTTATAAGAAGGTGAAAATAAGGAATCCCAAACAACCCCTTAGTTAAATGGTTTTTTTTGTTGTCTATGTGGCACTTTAATTAGTAAACCACTACACATGGGGCTAAATGCCTTTGTACTACTTTTATTTAAAAATTAAAATAAATAAATAAATAAAAATAAAAATTAAAAAATCCAAATTCAATACAGGTTTGGCTCAGTTGTTACGATTTTCAGTCTTGGAATGTTAATTCTCAGTTTTTTGTGTAACATCTTATGTTTTTTCGAATTTTGGCTAATTTGTAGGTTTGATATTCGGGCTGTACATAATGTATCAGGTTTGGAAAGGACTTTAGTAATGAGATTTTGACAAATTTTTGCTTGATGTGTGACAACTTTTGGCTTGATTATCGAGTTTTTTGATAATGTATTTTATGATTTAAGTGTCAAAATCATTGATTATTGTTTTTTTTTATTCAATAGACAACATGTATTTGCATACTAATTAAGTGCTATGGAAAGGTTTGTGAAACAACACCACCATCTTCTAGATCTAGCTAGTTTTGTTGATTTATATAATCTTTCTAGGTGGTCATGACTTTCATGAAGAAAGATAGGTGTACTAAAGAGCAATGTTTCAGCCCCACCTTGTTTATTAGATATGGAATGGACAAAGCACGGTCCTTTTATCGATTTTTTTTCCCTAGTTGGGTAAAATTTCTAGATCTACCAATACCAATGGTATGCATGCTCTCATTTATCGCCTAAAACCCCTAATTAAATATCTGGATTGCACCTGATGGCCTAGTGGTAAGGCACCTAAATGGTATACATAGGGTCCAAGGGTCAAACATTCCTTAGGTTACTAGGTATAACATATTGGATGACCATCAATGTTCAAAAAAAATTCCAAATTGCAAAGAAAATATATGGTTTAGACATTTGCGATGCATCAAAATGGAGATACATAATTAAGTCTAAAAATGATCAATGTCATACTGTCATATATGCATTTGTGATACATCAAAATGGAGATACATAAGTCTAAAAATGAATGTCATGGCCATATATACACATAATTCTAACCCTGTGACACTTTACAAATACATGAACGACACAACCTAAATTTTACACTAATTACATAACTGACTCTAAATTTTGTGTCCAATAATTAAGGCCAATACACCTTTATTCAAGCATGTAAATACAATTAAAACACACTTTATCTATATTACAAAAATCTACATGCAATTCTAAGCATAAACATATTGAAAATTATATGGCACAAGAAACCATATGGACATAGACATGAAAGACTAGGTATTCTATCGCCCATTTATAGTTGTTATGGTGACATTATTAACCGAGTTATGTGTTGGGGTCATTGAAAGTTCAACAGTTTCACATGAACTCACTTCAGTGTAAAATGCAGGATGCTTTGGTGGAGGCAATATACTCTCGTGATCCAACATCAAAACCACGGATGACATAGTTGGTCTATCTTCTGCAAGATGTTGCAGACATAACAAACCAATATGTATTGATCGGAGTATTTCGAATTCGGTGTGCACGCCCCTTAATTGAAAACTAGCAAGCTCAAGAGATCTGTTATCTTTAAAAAGCCTCCATGCCTAAACATGTCACAACTGAAGAGTAAATACACGAGATTCCTTCAAAAGGAAGAGAAACACCATTTGCACCCACTCGCGCCTCCTTAAATAAACCTATTCTAATAAAATCCTCTATCATGACATTCAACCCCTCCATAGCCAAAATAAAAAGGAATGGTGAGATCGGATCACCTTGTCTCAAACCCCTATGCATATCAAATTCGTTCATAGGACTACCATTCAGTAATACTGAAAGTCTTGACGACTGTAAACAAGCCATAATCCACCCTATCCACTTATCCCCAAAACCCATAAAGCCCATGATAGTCTTTAAGTAGTCCCAAGAAATGGAGTCATATGCTTTTTCAAAATCAACTTTAAAGATCATTAATTTTTTTTTTCGCTTCTTGTACCAATCCACCGTTTCATTCATGATTAACGACCCATCCAAAATTTGGCGCCCCTTTATAAAAGCAGATTGTACCCCACTCACCAAGGTATTAATCACTTTACCTAAACGAATCAACAGAACTTTTGCAATCATTTTATTAATAATACCAATAAGACTAATCGGTCTGAAATCACTTACTAGGAGCGGGCTATGAGCTTTAGGAATCAAAGTAATAAAAGAAGAATTGCATCCTTTAGGGTATTTAGAATTCACAAAAACAGATTCAATGGCTTCAAATATATCTCCTTTAATTATGTCCCAAAAATGCTTCACAAACCCGATAGTGAAGCCATCCGGGCCCGGAGATTTATCCGAACCACACGACCAAACAGCGGATTTAATCTCCTCCAATGTCACAGGCGCCTCCAACAACAATCTTTCCGCATCGGAAAGCATATGAAACATTGAACTGCGCGTAATTAACGGAACTGTGCTTACTTTCTCAAACCTGGAAGAAAAATAATCAAAGAAAGTCTTTTTAGCTGATCCGGGTCATCAACCCAAACCCCCTCTGCTTTTATCCCGGTAATCGCCTGTTGCCTTCTTTGTTTCTTTAGTAAATTATGAAAAAACTTGGAATTTTCGTCACCTAGTTTTGGCCACAAGTTCTTGCATTTTAAAGCCAATTCAGCAGAGTCATTTGCTTCAATTTTATGTAGCTCATACCGAACTTCATTCCGTCTTAGTAATACCGAATCCGAGCCTTTTCCTTGTTCCATTTCCATCTCACATTTTTCCGAATCAGCTTGAAGTTCAAATTTAGTCTCACTGTGGTTCTTTTGAACATGTTTAACCCACTCCTTCAGGATGTTTTTTAAACGTTTGAATTTTTCCTTAAGTTTATACATACTCCTAACCTGGATCTCTAATTCCCAAGAATCTTGAACAACTTTATCCAACCCTTCCCAATTTAACCACGAGTTGTAAAATTTAAACGGAACTGCACCATAATTTACCTCCTTTTGCTTTAACACAATGGGCCTATGATCTGAAAGCCGCGAGCAAATGATTGTAGCTTCTAAATTTGGGGCCGAATCCAATAAACCTTCTGAAAGCAAAAACCGATCCAGTTTACTAAACTTTTTTCCCGCTGAATCAACTCTAGTAAACTTTAAACCCCCGAGAGGTATGTCCACCACCCCGAGTCGATCAATAAAATCATTGAAGTTTGTTGCATTGCGAGAAGAAAACACTAAACCTAACCTTTCTTCTGGGAACCGAACCGAATTGAAATTGCCAAATAAACAATACATACCTGGATGGTGAGACATAAGCGATTCAATTAAACACCACAAATTTTTCTTCTCGTTCTCATCCTGTGGAGCATAAACATTGACCATATAGCATTCAACTTTTAACTTCTTCCACTCACCTTTAACTATCACCATATTACCCATACACAATATTGCATGTTTAGTAAACATCAAAGGATTCCAAACCGACATAATACCACCTGACTTTCCTTTAGCCGAAGCCACAGCAAAGTCAAATTGAGCATTCCCCCAAACCGAACGAATATGTGAAAGATTCACAACGGACATTCTAGTTTCCTGAAGGCCTAAAAAATTAATACCTTCTTTATTGCATAACGAAGCAATTCCTCTCCGTTTATCCAGACTTCCGATCCCACAAATATTTAAATCTGATCTTTTATAATTACAAGCTGTGTAAAGTTATCAAACATGGCTGATTAAAAATCAAGTTAAGGAGGATAGAAAAACTTGAATCTGAATGGAAAGTGAAAAACACGAAACATTTCGGGAGATATGGAAACAAGGATGTATGTATGGGTATGTGAAAGGTATATTACTAATTAAAACTTTGGCAATCATGTGACTGATATGATATAGGGTGATATTTGTTTGATTACTTGAGACTGATCATGAAAAACTAAATATATTACTATACCATAATTAAATATATAATAAGTTGTATGATAAAATGTTCAAAATTAAAATTATTAAAAAGTCACTGAAAGTGTAGTTAATTATTTGATATTTTAAATCAATATTTTGGTGAGCTTAAGATTGGTTTAGGATAATGTGAACCAAATGGGTAACTACGTATATGTAATACTTAACAAGTGTCCAATCAAAATTTTTAGCAACTAATAATATACTTTTAAATCTATCTAACTTGTTTATCGCAGGATTTGAATCAACAACTTTTAAAAGGATGAAAACGTATTACACCACCAAATAATATTGAACCAACCAAAACATTATCAAATGATATTGGACCAAATACCCTTTCGCTAGTACGGACCGAGTAACCACTATGATCCTCCAATTAACAAAACCCTAACCATGGTAATTTGGTAATTCCTGTATCCAAAATACTCTATATATCTTTGAATAGATAAGAAGCTAAAAAAGGAGTTTGAAGTGGTATAAGTATAAACTAGTGTCTAGTGTATAAAAGAGACCGTGAGAGAATATTTCGAGAAACGGGGGAAAAGAAGCACGCTCACGCTTGTTTTCTCCAAATCAACACCATCATATTTTCCACCAATTAGGAAAAACCATGCATGCATGCCCCTACCCTACTCCTGCTCCTTCTAACTCTAGCACCTACCAACAACATATTATTCTTTCTTTTCATCATCTCCATACTTCCATAAAATTAAGTAACTTTTCTAATTTCTATTCTTATTTTATTTTATTTTATTTTTTCGAACAGCAAATTTCATTAAGTACCCACAAGACGTGAGGACCAAATAACCAACAACCGTATTGCAACGTACTAGAACTTACACCAATCTAATCATAAGATATTTTTTCAAGGCGAGTGACTTGTGAGGTAACCCAAAGATTTTAAGACTTTCATAGTTTTTGAAAGAATAGCCGGTTTGTTTGAAAAGATGGCGCCGGCTTCGATTGTTATTTATACCATTTTTCTTAACCACAAATATTATAAATAAAAATTCAACCGGTGCTGAAAAATGTAACAAACAAAAAGTAGAACACTAAGGCTGAGGGGTGTGGAGCGCTAGGAAGGGCGCAAGAGGCCAGACGCTCGCGCCCCGGGGCGCGAGCACCACACCACCGAGGCGCGAGAGGGGCGCGAGAGGGGCGCGAGAGCGGAAAACGAGGCAGGCGCCAGGGTGCTAGCGGCTGAGAATGGCGTGAAGTTTTCTTGGAAAGCGTGAATAGAGCCGTTGGGGGGGGGTGATTTATTAAAAAAAAAAGTTTTTTTTTCCTATATATAATAACAAACCCATATCAAACCCATATCAAACCTATATCAAACCCGATTTTGTTTCTCTGTATTAAACATATATCAAACCCAAACCAATATCACATACCAATATCACATACCACACCCAAAACCCGAAATCACCCCATCTTCCAAACCTTTTTTTAAAAACATGGCTGGAAATTGGTACCCAAACCTAGATTCAGATTACAGTTACGACGATTTATGGTCGGCACCGGACCAACCGATGTTTTATTCGGGGTCGCAACAATCATCCGGCTTTCAACCATCCAACATACAACCGTCTCCTAACTTTGTAGTTCCGGAGACACAAGAACCAGAACCAGAAGGTGAAGCTGCGGGACAAAGAAGACGCGTCCACCGGAAAAAACAAGTTGCAACGGACGGGTCGGGTTCGGCTTCGACTGGAAGGGCGAAACGGAAAATCACTCCGTGGTCATCGGATGAGAAGGAAGCCCTGTGTCGGGCTTGGATAGCCATTTATGAGGATCGGCGTTGCGGTAATTGTTTTAACGTTTTTAAAAATGATTTTAAAAAAAAGTTAAATAAAAAAGTTAAATGACTTACAAATTTATTTATGCATTTTGCAGCCGACTACCAAAAGAGCAAGGTCTTTTGGACAAAGGTTAGGGAGACGTTCTATTCGCTCGTTGGGAGTACAGAGCGGAACCCCGATATGATTTCGGGTCGGTGGACCGAAATCAGAAAATTTGTCGGCTTGTTTACTAATCTGTTCAACAGGAACGCCGGTCGTATGAGACCAAGTGGCAGTGACGATTTGGCGGTCTATAATTTCACTGTCGAAGAGTGGAAGCAGGAGTGCCTGCGGAGGTATGGGACGGTGAAGACGTGGGACGGTGTAAAGGTGTGGGAGAGGTTGAGAAGGTGTTCCAAGTGGGTTGAGCTGGTGGCGCCGGACCTTGATGCGGAAGTAGGGCCGAAACGGACTAAAACTAGTTCGTCTGGAGCGTACAGCACTTCCGCCGGGTCGGATTGCCGGGTTGGATTCGACCTAAACGTTGCGGGGGAGGAAACGTCTTCACCGCCGAGGAGGCGGCCATTGGGAAGGGACGCCAGGGGGAAAAAACCGGCTGAGGGGGAAGCCGTAAACATCAACGATCTTGTTGAATCCCTCAATAAATTCAACAAAACCATGGAGGTGGTCTCTATTGACAAAAAGGAAAAAAAAAGAATGAGAGATTTGGACTTCCTTGCAAGAGACTTCAGCCACCTAAATCCGGTCGACCAAATGCTGATGGAAAAACAAAAGGAACGTATCCGGAAGAGGTTGATCGAAGAAGACGAAGCCGAATAATAAGAATAATGTTTTTCTTTAGTAATTTAATTTTTTTTATATATTAATGTGTTTTTTTAATTAATGTGTGTTTTTTTAAATAATTTCTTGTTTTTTTAATAATACGTTTTTTAATACATTTATAAAAAAATAAAAAAATAAACCGCTCGCGCCCCCTCTCGCGCCCCTCCACACCATGGCCCGGGGCGCTATCACCACTACCAACACCCATCTTATCAAGTTTCTCTCTCTGCCACACGTCACAATATTATTGGCTGGCGCCCCCACTCACGCCCCCTCTCGCGCCCCCCACACCCCTCAGCCTAAACAATAGCGTATACCTGATTATAATTGTACTGCCTAACAAGACAAAAAATTATTGCCTGGCTCCTAGAAGCATCCAAGTGGATTTTTAGTCCATATTTACCAAGTAACCGATTTCCATTTTGATCTATATATATGTTTTACCTAATTAAAAGGAAACATTCTGACGTCTTTTAAAATTCTATTGCAGACGAATGTGAACACCATTTCATTTATAGTCTTTCACCACCAAGTTGTAATGTTCTATAAGAAAATTGTTAATATTTCCTTGTCAACTATTTTGAATTCAATAAATTAAATGCAATAATTATATATATATATATAAGGGAAGGTTCATGTGTATTTTAATCTTAACATGAGAACGTAAGAAATAATACCAATTTATAAAAAAAATAAGAAAATAAGAAACAATATCAATCTACATAAACAATGATTTATAATAACAAAGAAAAAAACCTAAAAATTACAACAAAAAAATCAAAATCAAGAACAAAATAATAACAACATATACTAGCAAATACTTATAACAACAAAAGAAAAAATCTAATAACAACAAAATATAAATTAGCAAATACGTATAATGTCTCATGATCGAAAATTAGCAAATACGAACAAAATATAACAGCAAATACATATAAAAATAAACCTAATGATAACAGCAAATTGGTTCTTACCGTTCTCATGTTAAGAATAAAATGTATTTGATCATGTTTCTCTCTCTATATATATATGTGTGTGTGTGTGACATATTTTTCTTTTCAAGAATGGGGTTTTAACTAAAAAAATGTATATAACATTTGAATTTGAAAAGACTAAGATACAAGCTACAAATGTTAAAACTTAATTAAAAAGTGCTTGTAAAATGTCTTGTAGTGGTATGATAGTATTAGGCCTATTGGCCATATGAGACTGGTTAATGTAATGCGTGGAGAGTTTTGAACTTTCTTTTGGCCTTATATAGACAACAACGATCTCACTATGACATTCCTCTCATTGCTTAACTTTTCAACCAATCATAAAAATCTCTTTCTCATTTCACCGATCTCAAAAATCTCTTTCTCATTGGCTTGATAATAAAGTGTGGATACAAAACAGCACATGCTAATACGTGCTTGGTGCTTTGAACATAGTTTTCTCCAATTTTTAATATTTGTTCTACTCTTATAATTAAATAACGTAGCTAGTATTACTGCTCGCATTGCAGCGGAGCGCGTGATGCATTAGATCTTCCGATGCTTAGAAAGTTCAACATTGCAAATTCTTGGATAAATATGTGGCAAGGAATTTGTTTGTGTACATTTGCAATATATTTGGTGTATTACCAACAAAATCCAAATTGTGGTTAATAATCTAGCGGTTTAACATATAATCGCTCTAAAATTAAATTTAAATCGCTTTAAAGAGTGTCTTTTTTTTTTTTTGTATTAGTGGCACTTTTATAGTTTCTAAAAGAAAATGATTATTTCATGTAATTCGTAACTTTTACTGTAATATCAATATGAAGTATTGCATCAAATCATAAGAACAAGAAAATTTTGTAAATAGCATAATGCATTAAAATTTATAAAAAAAAGCAACGACAAGAGTGCTAATTATAATCTACACATTGATCTAATAAAAAGATTAGATTAATTTATAGAATATAAAATATAAACACCAGAAGAGAAAATAATATATATATTTAAGTTATGTAAACTTAAAAAAAATCAAAATTTCCATGACCTTGTAGTCTAGTGGTATTATGTTAACAAAAGATTCATACCATAGTAGTATAGCGGTATTGTGTTTGACATCTTAAAATAAGACGGTGGATTCATATCCTTACATGTGCATGTTTTAGAGGATTTTGGGTGGAAAATATTGTTGTAAAAAATACATAAAAACAAACTAAAAGTTAATTTGCAAAATGAATCACTTTTTTTGAATGGGTACAACCTTAAAACTAGTACATGGATGCTAGATTTGATTGCATGGTCCCGTGTTTGTTTGCACATCATTCTAAAGATAATTTGTGTTAAATCGTAGGGTATAATTTTGACCAGCTGTTGTTTGTTAGGTTAAGTTATGGTCCTTTCATAATATTTTAATTTCAACTTTGACCAACTTTTCTAATACGCAACTCTTAACCTCCAAATTGCAATCTTAAACTTAAAGTTTCTAAATTCTAATTATTACTTATTGGTACGTAATCATTTTTAGTTAATTGTGTGCTTTTCTCATGTTCAAAAGAATGTAAGTAATTTTTTGAAAGTATAAACATCGAAAAATAAAAGGAAAAATTCTCAAAGGGACCTATTTTGAGCAATGTTTTCCACAAATCCCAAGAACAACCAAAGTTTCAAAACTAGCCTAAAAATTCCGCCAAATCTAACGGAAACGGGTCCTGATTCAATGATTAATAAACCTATCAGGACGCGCCATGAAGCATACTAATCCGTCGGATCCGACGGTTTACGGTTTTGTCCGATGGATTAATGAAACAAACCGACGTAATAACAAACAGTCGGATTTGACGGTGTTCATGCTTCCGTCGGATCCGACTGTTTAATTTGTCCGACAAACCCTAGATTTTTCAATTTAAGGGTTCTTGATTTTTAGTTCTAGAGTAAAATTGAACAGTATGGTTGTGTTCTCTTCGAAAAACTAAGCGATCTGAACTATTGATTTGCTTGCTTTTGTGGAGAAAAGAAAGATGGAGATGTTGGTTATGGAGGTTTAGGTTTTGAGAGGTAAAAGATGAAGTTTTATTAGACCCAATAAAATTTTGTCGGATCCGACGGTGTTTTAAGAAATTACGTTGGCTCCATTAATGCGTTAAAACATGACGCGATTTTAAAGGTCCAAAAATTCCGTCGGATCTGACGGAAAAATATGTTATTTTGGGGTTTTTCTGTAAACATAGGCTATTTGTGAAAAAGTGTAATCAATTTAGACTATTTTGAGAAATTCCCAAATTAAATTCCAAAAAGGCATCAAAATTGCAATAATAGATCTATAGTGGATGAGGAATGTCGACTTTTAATTCAACTTAACCGGGTAACTAACTAACTATTCAGATCGTGTCAGACCTAACCATGAAATTTAATAATTTAACAAAAAAAAAAACTCAAATTAGAAGCCAAGATTAACAAATGGCATATATCATATACTAGTAAAATTAATAACTGATGTAGAAATTGTTTAAAATTAGTAATCAACTATCGAAGCAATGTAAATTAAATTTTAATTAAAAAAAAAATTGAACGGCAAAGTTACAATACTCCTAACCACTCCCAAGTCCCAAAACTCCATATATATGCATCCATTGCTTGGGTTAGAACCATGACCTCCTACCAAGAGGCAACAACCTTGACCAAGTGACGTGGCCTCACGTTGGCTAAAATCTTGTAAATTAGACTAACGTCAACTTGACCAGGTAACCAAATAAATTGTTTAACATTTATGCATCTAGTATAATTAATTCCAATCAACAAACAAATATCAGGTTTTTAAGATATAATCCATATCAACAGACAAACATCATGATTAAGTCACTTGGGATCGTAAGTTATCATGAGCAACTAAACATGATAGCATCTCCTTAGTGATGGAGCCAAGATGGTTAGAGGTGGTGGGGACAAAGTTCGTTGTGACGTTTTTTAGATGCCAGTTGCTCCCTTGATGGATGAACATTGAGCAATTTAGCCTGTTAGTTGTAATTATTAGGTTACCATTGGGGAGAAGTGAGATCTTGGAGATAATATGGTTGATCACTATTTTAATTAGTTACTATGGATAGTCTAATTTGTTGCTTTTGTTAATTTAGAGATATAATCATATAAGCAATTAAGTAAGCTCTTGTTCAACACTTCAAGTGAATGTAAATTTGTAACGTGTATGCGTGTTCCCGAGTTCATTTATGAAAAGAAAAGCAAAGCAAAGAAAGTTTTATTTTCTTATCTTTTCTTTAGGCATCTCCACCTTCTCTTCAATTTACTTTCCTTCCAAATCTTTTCAAATCGGAAAGATACAAATTCTCTTATTTTACTCATCATTTTCTCTCACTTCTCATTTTCTATCTTTTAATGAAACTCGGGAACACCCTTTTTATATTTTCCGTCCTTTTCATTTCTTAAATGAAATTCGAGATCACAACATATTTTTTCTATCCCTCATTTTCCTTCCCTTTCCTTCTTTAAATGAAACTCGGGAATAGAGTTTCAAACCTTTCACTAGATTGATTGATCACATCCTTTCACTAGATTGAACGATTTGATTGTCTTCCAGCATTGTGTGAGCTCCCTTATAAGTACGTCCCTATCTTGCAAATATTCATCCAGTTACATGTTAATGATTGTTCCAAGGGGTTTACTTGTTATAAATTTGACCTAAAGGTTGTTTGAGTTGGTTTTCTATTTCCACAACCATTTCGCTAGGCAACATTAGCATTTTTAAGGCTTGCTCTTAAACCTCCCATGTCTTTCGAGACTAGAATTCGTCCCAAGTGATCCAAAAATAATAACCTAGAGTTTGTAATATCCTCGTCTGATACGAAATACTTTCCAGTTTATCAATAATCATTACCGGTGCTTTGAAGAGTGATAGATAAGATAGTGGAAGGCTTTCGAGAACCGCCTTTAATAAAGCAACCTACCACCCTCCGAATATAGTGTTTTTGCTTTCCAAGTCGAGCGTTTATCTTCAAACCTATTCAAAACAAGTTTCAAATTTTCTTTTGGGATCCATATATACACCACATATGCATAGATACTATCCACCTTAATTCCTTTTAACACAAATGTGCAAGTAGTATTTTATATATTACACCTGTGTATGCACTCTCACTCGTAGTGATTAATAAAAATATAAGTTGGACCGTTAAGTACATTCTGTAAAATAACAAATTAAACCAGTTGGGATGGGCCATATCAAAATGGTTCGGTCTGATGGTTAAAACCAGTTTTCTTTAATCTAGTTAAAATTTTTAGAGTTCTTAATCTACACATCTTCAATGTTTTTCTTGATTAAGATATGGTCAAAACTCAAAAGTTACTTTGATCACCCAACAATTCCAAGACATAATAATGAAATTTTGTAACGACCTAAGTCTTATGATGCAAGTATGGTACTAAGTTGCACTCACATCACACACAACAACTTGCATCATAGCTAGCATGATTTGCTTTTCAATTTAATTTCATGGTGACTTCTCGAAAAGCTAAAGGCAAAAGTAGATAGGAACTCCATAAGTCCGTATTGTATTAGTAAGCATATGTTAACAAAATTAGAAATAATTACAAATCTATATCGGACCAACATTTTTCATCCTCTTGAGATCTTTTTAAGGTATATACTGGAAAAAAGTACAGGAAAGAAACTGATTATTTTTTAGATTTTTTCTGTTCATATCTTAAACTTATAAAAAATGTACTATACGACACCATTTTTCATAATTGGAAAACAAGGTTTTTTATCCTAACACGAACATAAAAGAATCTCGCTGATTGACTCTTGCCTGATTTGTTTTTCATTTTTTGTTTTTTGTTTTCTTTTCCTTAATTTTGTTGTACGTTTTTGAAGAAGATTTAAAGAGATATGAATCAGAGGAAGAAAATAACTATCGAATAAATATGTTTGAATGTATATTCAGACTTCAAACTCAAATCCTTTACACGTATTCTAGCGGGTAGAGTTATGGTAAGAACACGTAGTTTTTTTAAAAGCCTATGAATAGTTCTGGTGTTTTGGATCAACGTAGTTCATAGTTTAGATCTATAGTGTGCTAAAAAACCGTATAGTGTCGTATTTACATTGTGTGTTTTATTTTAGCTATGACGGGTCCTATTTTAAGGTTTCCTACACTTGCTACAAAACTATTAATTCTTATTTAAACATTTCTCTATAACTAGCATCTGGATATATATCGTACATAACAATAATATCGTAGAAATCGTATAAAGCAAACTAGAAACACATGTGGTGCCATTTGCATACTTACGCTATTCATGTAATTACTATATAGCTCAAAAACAACTAGCCTAATAATTATTATGTTGCTTGTAAAATTGTAGCGTAGTAACTATTACATTATTTGCAAACCTATAGCGTACTCTAGATGAAAGTATATATGTCATAGTGTAATTATGTAATTACGTGTATACGCTATACACGTAATTACAAAAGTATTATTGCATCTTTTTTCTCACCTTGCTAAGCACGTTGCGCACGTTAAGTTATATTTGATCCTGCCGCATCACAGGTAAGTTGTTTCTTACTAGCTTTCTTTTCTCGAATTTACTAGTGAATTTAGTTATGTAGTCTTATTAAATTGGATGATTTTTTTTATTTTTTTATACGAAAGTTCTTGTAGGATTTTTGGTTAAACTATTTAAATTATATTATAATAGAAAGCAAGTGGCCAACGAGTTACGCCGCCAGCCCATTTTAGATTGCAAAACCAAGTGTTTATAAACATTTTACTAGAAAATATTTTACGTGTAACTAAAGAGAGTTAAGAATATATATAACGATATTTGATATATTTAAGTATTTTCTAAGAGATTAAAAAATGAGAAATTTTGCACCATCATTGAGTTGACGTGTAATAATGGAATGTTTTATTGTCTCCTTCACGGCTTCACTCAGCCATTTCTTTATTTGCTTCGAACCATCATTGCAATGCCTTTGAAGATGAAGCTTTGTTGCAAAAATCAACTCTCCAGATGTTGATGCCTAAAAGCTTCATCAATTATGTACGTTGCAATTTTCATTATTTATTTATCCATAAGTTAGTTGGCCTATATATTAAATTATATCAGAAAATATGTAACCAAATAATCAAATTTGAATTGAACAAATGTTATGTATTTTCCTACCAGTTAGATACTATCATTGATTCATTGTTAGCAACACCCAACCACCATCGAAGGAACCACCGCCCGTTGTCGTCACCTCTACCTCTATCATCGGCATCGGCATCGGCACAAGCTACTGTCTATGTCCTCAACCTTAATATAGTTGCCACCATCTCTCTGGCACTCCTTAGGGATGGCAATGGGTTGGGTTTGGGTTAGGTTTAGGCATTCTTAGACCCATACCCGATTATTAAAGCTTGTCCCAAATCCATCCCAAACCCGTCGGGTATTAATCAGGTATTTACCTGTCGGGTTTCGGGTTTCTTATCGGCAGTGGCGGAACCACATTACTCCCACTGGGTTCGGCCGAACCCGGTATTTTTTTCGGTTTTCTATATAACCTATAGTGTCGAATTAACGAGCGAACCCATTCATTTTCGGCGAGCGAACCCAATATCGTTCTAAAAAATATATTCGAATCCATTGTTAGTGAAAAAATTTAGTTATATTCTTTTAGTATGAATATTCTTTTTATAAAAGACAAAGCTTTAAAAAGACTATAAATTTTATTAACAAACATCATATATGGACCAATAATAATTCATATATAGATTATTAAAAAGCTCAAAATTACGCATATAATGGGTCAATAAACCCAGCCCAATTAACATTTTTAAACATAATACCTAAATAATTAATAAATAAATAAACAAGCAAAAACATCGGCCATCGCCTCAGCAACCAATCAACTTCTTTCTGTCGACCAAACGACCATTGCCTCATCGCCTTTGCTGGTTCGTCTCAAGGTTTCAACAATCACCAACAACCAATATCCGTTGGTCTATCGTTTGTGATATGCTTTTTTTCAATGAAGCATGTGAAGACGGATTTGTGTAATGATTTGGGTGACAATTATATGAATGATCTTGTATTTGTTATATTAAAAATGAGTTCTTTTTTAAAAGTCATGATTGAAGATATCGTTTTCAAAACATAAAACACATAGATAATTATGATATGTAATATCTCTTTATTTAATATGACTTTTTAATTTATTGATTGTTAACAATATATTTTTGTTATGATAGTGATATCGTATTTTATTTATCGGACCCAATGATCGATACGATCCGACCCATCCGGACCCGAAAACTTCAAAAAGTTCCCGAACCCATAAAAAAAAATTCCTGGCTCCGTCACTGCTTATCGGGTATTGACAAAATCTAAAATCTTTAACACACCATTGAAGGACTATGGACACAAACAAATACCATAAGAATTCGAATATCATATCTTAAATACAGCATAAGCAGTTTGAGTTATTTAACAGAAAAACTTAAATCAAAGGCATACACACAAATCCATCAAACAAATATGTAGGGGTGGCAATTAAGTGGAGATGAATCAACAACAGTTAGACATGTTATTAGATTCAATAAATGATAATATGTCAACTAAATCTTCAAATTATACATTGAATATACTTGGAACTGATTGATAATATATTTAGAATATCCTAATTTTTCAATGTATACTATATAAATATATTAAAATTTTTTGTCAAGTACATCGGGTATATAATCGGGTAAATGAGTCAATGTTATTGGGTAATCGGGCCAGGTAATCCCAAACCCAAGAAACTTTCGATTTATTATTCGTCACTTCCAACTTTCACCCTATTTGTTTATGACACTCCTGGCATTAGAGATCCTAACTCCATTAGTTTTCTTATTGACGTGACATTTTTTATTAATAAAAAGTAGGTTGTCACACCATCTACTTTCATCAGCATAAAACCTCAACAACCTCCACTACCACCAGCACAACCACCCCCCAACCATCTCCACCACCACCCAACTAACACCATCAGTACCAATCACCTTACCTTTGCAACCTTATACTGCCGGTGAGACATCAAAGTACAGAAGCTCATCCACAGCGTTCGTCTTCTCAACAACTTTCGGCGACTGTGCAATTGATGCGTCCTCCGTCTCCACGCCCTCAATGTTTCTGCCCAACATGTCTCACGTCTACGAACGCTTGTCGCAAGAAGACACTGTTTTCTGCTACAAATGCTCCTCATCCTCTTACCATACATGCGTCTCCTCCTCGCCCACCGGAATAATCAAGTCGTCTCGCAATTCATCTCCTTGTGTGCCATGCCAATTGCTTGTTTTAAATCTGAATATAGTGGAAAACAGTAGTCATAGTCGCGCTAGGGTTATTTAATCGTGCCTGAACCTAACTCAGGTGGTTGCGATGAAGACTCGATGATGATGAATAAGGTGGATGTTATAGCTGCAATGGAGGTGTAACTGAGGTCGAAGGCTGTTGCGTATACAAATAAGCGAGCAAAGAAAGCTTTAGATCATGTGGTGAAGTTGGGAAAGGAATAGAGCAAAATTTGTTGAGGTTTTGCAGATGGTGGCCGGTGATTGTAGTTGGGTGGTAGTGGAGATGGCCGGTGGGTGGTCGTGATGGTGGTAATAGAGGTTGTTGGGGTTTATGTTGAAGAAAAAAGATGGTGTGGGACCCAAAACATGCTTTTTATTATTAAAAATGCCACATTAACAAGAAAATTAACGGAGTTAGGGACCGTTAAGTTCAAGAGTGTCAGAAACAAATAGGTTGAAGTTGAGAGTGACGGGTAACAAATCAAAATTTAGACGTGTTATCATCAACGGGTGAAATTTGAGAATATTAAAAACCAATATCCCATAAAAGAAATATTATTTTATTAAAATAAAAAAAAAGTATAGGTATTCGTAAACTTAGGGCCTCCTTTTTTCTAAATATGTCACACCCCAACCTAAGGAGGAAATGCCGGGGTGCGAACCGTTGGTCACAGTTCACAATGTACTATCATATAATATAAAATATGACAACATAATTTATTTATTTCAAACTTTCAAATAAGTGCACAAGTTCCAAACATGAAAATAACAATCCAAGTTAAACAGATAATTCCAAAACAAAATAAAACGCAAACATCTTTTATTTTAATATCTAATAGTTTCTCTATATGTTCTCCATCTTAGCTTCAAACCAACTGATAACCTGCATATGCGTACAAAATAAACATAGGTTTGTCAACATGAGGTCGAGTGAGATAATCACAAGCTTTGACACTAATAATAATATATAACAGATGATCAAAAAAAATAATGTGAGTATAAATTAATCAAACCATCAGCAAGTAGTTGTGTCAGTTGACCGTTACCTTGCGAATCGGGCATTGGCTACTATGATTAACATATACAAATGTTGGTGTCGGTTGACCATCGCCATGCGAATCGGGCTTTGACTACTAACACTGTGTATGATCATACTTTAATGTGATTATGATGGACCTCTCCGAATGCGATAAAGTAAACAATTAAGCAAATAGCAATTAGCATTTAATTGAGAACACGCAATATTTACGTTTGCGAGTTGCGTATATATATAATATAAAATATGAGATAATACGCATATGTCCCTAAAATAAATGAAAAACCATAAAATATGAGGGGAATGATCTCTCACCTTATTACTTATGCGAGTTTGCGAAATAATAAGAGTAAAATACTATAAAACGAGTGAATCGTCCTTTAACGCGCTAACTTAGATAATCCGAACAGAACTGAAACTTTGAGACAATAAACTATGATTAAAACCAAGAACATAGCCGCTGGAATTGATCCAAACGGATATTTAGAACTCTGGTTATGAGATATTTAACAAATAAGCGAGTTGGTACTGACCAGAATCCGAACAGCGAGTCGAAAGTCGGGTTTTGGTCAGTAGCCTTAAAATCTCAAGAACAAAAATAAAAGTCTTCTGGACCGAAAGTCGGTTCCGAACAGAAGTGATAGAAATCGATTGGTCAATGTTGTTGACCAATATGCCCTTAAATGGGTCGGAATCAAAATGACCCGTCAATACCCCTCAATCTCAGAAATTGATTGAGGGTTATTGACTATTGAGTAATGAGGAAAAACTTTACAAAAGACAACTTAGCCGGTAATGCTTAGATTGATGAGAAAGCGGAGTCAACGGTTGAGAATGTGTGAAAGTCAAACAGGTATCTTGTTCTTGAATACGAAAATACTAGAACCGAAGGATGGTGGCTAAGGAAGAACGATGGAGAGTGATATTCCAGTAAAAATTGAGGGTGTGGAAGTGTGGTTTGGTTAAATAATCAGTAGCTCAACTTATGGGAACAAGAAATCGACTCGATTAGGAAAACGGATAATATATTGATGACAAGATCGGATCTTATGATCTCCAAAATCTTGATGGAAACACAAGGAATGAACCTAGACATTTCATAATAGCATATTAGTTGACTTGTAGCTCAATTTCATGATCTAGGGTCGTTTAGGAGAAGATTTAGCATTAAACGAGAATCGAAAACAAATCTGGCTACAGATGCTCCTTCACGACGCTAAGGAACACAAGGTTGTTCCTTCGCACGACGTTAATGACTACTTCCACCAAACTTTGATATTTTGACTGTTTTAGTCCCTAAAGTTTCAGAAAAGCAATTTTAAGCAAATTTAAGAGTTTCTAAGGGCTAGCATAATTGAAAGTTATAAGATTATAAACTAAATTAAACACAATTAATTACTAATAAATGCATGATTTTATTGATACGAAAGATCCGAATTACATTCCCGAATCAGGTAAACAAATACGAATACAAATACGAAAAATCCGAGATGTTACAAAATACGTTTTCCGACTTTTTAGGATGTGTTTTCTAGTTTGAAGTTCTTTTTCTATTTCTCAAATAAAATGTGTGATTGTTTTTGCAATAAGTTGTTTATTTTGATACAAATTGTGGCCCCATTTACCCTAAATCATTTTAGGACGGATTAGTTTAAAGGATTATATTTTTAACCTTAGCAACGGTTTTGTGACCACTTCGCCAACTTTGATACTAATATTTGGTTTTTTTTTTGCTAATTATGTCACTAATATTGCGACTTTTCTTTAATATATGATTAAGACTTGTGATCATACCAAACAAACCTCCACAACACATTGGCTCACTAATATCTTTTATATGCCCAATAAATTCAAATTAACATGCCCTAACAAAATTTATATGCAAGCATTTATATATAAGGATTAATATTTAAATATGAAGGCATAGACATACTAATTTCTTCATTTGATATTTACAACTATTAATAATTTGGAAAGATTGACTTTGGATGGGATTTTGTGTTGTCTATAGGTTTGTTTGGTATGATCAACCACTATAGTCCAATCAGTATGATCACCATTTTTTGGTTCATCTATAATTTTCATTCAGACTTTCTGTTTAGACACAATTTACTTTTTTGTCTTTCTACCATCATGAAAAAAATTCATTTAAGGTCTGCTTGGTATGAAGTAATGAAATAAGCGAATAAATGGAATGAACAAAGGAATGAAATGAACAAAGTAATGAAATGAATCATTACCATTCCATTATGTTATTTGGTTATCACGTAGGAATGAAATGAATAATCACTTTATTATTTTTTTTTACTAAATAGTAAACCATACACACATACATTTTTGTCGGTTAATGGAACGGTAATAACTTAATACGATACAATAATAAAATATAATAATTATTATAATTTAATAATAGTTATACTACAATAAAATAATAATAATTAATAATTGTTGATAATTTTTCATTTCATTCCTTAAAGAAATGAATGAAAAAACACATTTTACTAAGAAATGAAAAATGTTATTTATTAAAGGAATTTCATTCCTTAGTAATGATTCATTCCATTAATAAATTCCAACCAAACATTTTTTATTTCATTCTTTTGAAATGATCAATTCCATTCTGTCTATCATTACTTTATACCAAACACTACCTATATATATATGGACACATCCTTTTCGAAACAACTTTTTTTTATGAAAAACAATAAACATATATAGCATTTGTACTCAGTTCATTAATAAATTTATAATGAGATGGTGGCCGGATATATGGTTGTTTATCTGCCTTCTGCACTACATCTAAAGCAAAATGTACAATTTTAATATGTGGTTCTTGTAATTCTTAATTTTCGTTATGATTTGACTACCTTCTTTTTATATATTTTAGTATTAATAAATTACAATAATTGTATACATGTGTCCGATATGACATATCTTGGCTTCCTTTTTCCTGCCAAAACTTATTACTCATGTTGTCGTCTTAGGTTCCCTATTTATTGTAGGGTAACATATGCATGTTTACTACTATTTATGTGTATGTTATATTAAATTGGAAAAGTTAAAATGTAAAGGGGATAAAAATAGAAGTGTGAGAACGATTTGTGATCACACAAAAAATTTTTAAAAAATAATAAAAAAATCATAACCAAAATATAAATAAGAAATGAACAAATTTTAAAAACCAAAATGTTTTCTCCGTCATTCCCGTTTAAAAAAAAACCGTCGAAAAGACACAATGCCGAGAAAAAGGGCACAACGCCGAAAATGCACAAACAACACAATGATAAATAAAAAAAGACACAACATGTCACAAAATATAACACAATACCGAACAAAATATAACACAATGTTGAGTAATATAACACAATATCAAGAAAAAAAGACACAATGTTAAGGAAAAAAGGGCGCAATCAATGACGAAAATAAACAAAAAACACAATGATAAATAGAAAGGCACAATGATATTTTTTCCTCAACATTGTGTGTGTGTGTTTCTTTTTTTTTTTTTGTTGTAAATGAGAAAGACGGTGGAAACATTTTTGTGTTTCTACATTTTCCGTTTTTTTTAATAAATTGTGAGTTGTGGTTTTTTAATTAATTTTCGTTATTTTTAGAGGGTTTTTTTTTTTTTTTGCAACAAATTATTCTCATTCTTCTTACTTTTGTCTCAGTAGAATAACCTGACCCTATATTACATACATATGTTTATATTAAATAAATAAATGAACAATGAAAATAATATGTTAAATGCTTGTTTTTGTTTTAAGAAGAGATTAGTAAGAAACAATAAACATAAAATTCATACAACTTCTATTATTTTTTGAATTAAGACTAATGGTTTATTTTTCTTGTACATGTTTTAGTATGAATTGTATTTTGCTAAGATCCATCTACTTCTGTCATTGACCTAGATATATAAACTTATATAGAAAGAACAAGAACTAAGTGGATTAGGTAAGGAACTACAGTATTATAATTTAAACAACAAAAAGTAAATGTTTTGTCTATGATAGTTCTTTTATCATATAATTTAAGAATAGGACATGTGTTTGACACTATAATAATGAGTTTAATAAACGGCAAATACCATAAAAAACTAAGATACCTTCTCATTTTTCTTATAAAAGTCCTTTTACAATTTTTTTCATATTAAAGTCCTTCTAGTTGTTAGTTTTTAATGTAACAGTGAACTTATTTTAAAATACCACCTGGAAACCGGTTTCACAGGTAGATCTTGATTTTTTAATTTCTTTTCTCTATGAAAAAGAAAATTTTAAAAGACCTTTATTTATTTTTTATTTGCAAATTCCAATCATCCATCTCCTACACAATTGACGGCTCGCCGCACCACCATCACAACAATATCTCCGGACCTACCTCACCTGCGACCCGGTTCTTTTTCTGCCTCTGTCTTTCCATCTCCCATTCAATCTACTCCTCTAATTAACCTAAACTCGGACGTCAGGTAACCATCGCCACCGCACATTCACTAGCCGTACTTGAAACCTCATATCCGCTGTCATTTCCGACAAGACCTAAACGGACATATGTCTCCGATTTTGTATTTTTTTCCTTTCTAAATATGCTCTCCATTTCTAAATTTACGCCTATCTGTTCTTCGCGCACGAAACGAATTCGAAGGATTTGTCGCTTGATTTCATTTTCTTTTGTTTCAATAAGCTAAGCAACTCAAGAAAAAGAAAACATGTTCACCGGTTTCCAGGTTGTCTTTTAATATAAGTTCACAATTTCATTTAAAAATAACAAGTACAATGACTTTAATGTGAAAAAAAATATGGAGGGACTTTTATGAGAAAAATAAGAGACTATGTTGGTTTTTTATAACATTTGCCTTTTAATAAATTACGAACATAAATAGTTCTAAATACGGTGCTGTCTTCTTTATAGGTTAGAGAGTTCGAGTACGCGGGTGATGAAGATTAGTGCACTGTTATTAGAGATATATTAGATTGACATTAAATAAAAAAAGATAACTATAGATAAGTAATTAAGTGATTAGAAGGGCGATAACGGATCCCGAATGTTCACAGTGACGTCGCTCAAAAGGCTTTTGTACCAAATTGATCTGCTGCCTCAAGATAATATTTTGGAGTGGAATTCTTAGGTTCTATTGAGAGTTAACGTCTTTGCTTGGCGGACTATCCTAAACATGCTCCTGACGACTAATAATCTTAAAAGGCAGTTTTTTTTTTTTTTTTTTAATTTGAGGGAGTACGCTGACCACGCATTCATTTTTTGTTTAGTTTCTTTGGTCATGTGGAAAAGGATCAGTGTGGTGTAAAACTCCTCTGATGTATGCCTTTTCCATTAAAGATATTTTTGACATTTACAAGCATCTTACCGATAGAGAGCATAAGAGGAAGATCCAAAGACGGGTTGGTCTATGGCTATGGTAGCTTGTTGGTATGTGTAGAAAACATGTAATGACTGTATTCACTCAAACAAGATGATCAAAGTGGAGAGCATCAAATTAATGAGACATTAAAATTTTAAGTTTTTTTGTGAATTAAAAATAAAACGAATTGTCTGGATTTAGATTGGGCAAGATGGAGTTTGACAATATTCATGTAATAGTGTTGTAGTGTTTTGTTGTCTACGCCTGCTAGCCCAATGTCAGCAGGTTTGCTTGTTGTTTTATGAATGGAAATTTGCTGTTAAAAAAATAAATGTTTAGAAGTATTTATCATTTATTTAAAATACTTTACGAAAAGAATTAACATTTAATATTGCACTAATTATGAGATATCTCTAATAAACTAACCAGCCATGTGTACCGGGCGGCTTCTTGGGCTCAAAATACCCCATAGCGGCGGACATACTGCCCCGGGCGCTACAGGGCATTTTGGTTGGCTAAGGCACTATGTGTAAAACGCCCTTAATTCAACCTTTTAAAAAAAGAATTTCTTTTAGTTATTCGGTTGGAATGTAAGGGGCGTTATGCACTCTCACCACTACACATGGTGTTATATATATGAATCAAATTTTAAATAATTTATTTACTTTATACTCTCATATTTCTTTATTCTCTTAAATGCATAAGATATTTTTATTATATTACATTTTAATTCCAGATCCGGCAATCAAATATTATTTCATTTGTAATACAATTAAGTGCATCAATCTTTTATGCTTTATACATTACTAGATTTTATTCCCCGTATTACTAGGGTTATTTTACATTATTCGTTTTTAATATTTATATATGTATATTTGTATTTTAATTTTATTTATTGTAAGAAAGTTAATAATTAATATACTTGAGGTTTGATGATGAAATGATTTCACAAATAAATGATATGTTATAATCCGGTTTAAAAGCTATCTGAGTTTGGTGATACCCATTACCCGTTTATTTTCTTTATTATAAAATTGTTTCTTAATTATAAATAATATCTTTTTTAAAAATAAAATAGGATATTAATTTTTAGTATATTCCTATTTTATAGGATTTTCATATCAAATATTTGATGAGATTATTTTTTAATATAATGAGATGTTATAACCCGTTTAAGAGCTATCTGGGTTTGGTGAGATCTTTACCCGTGAATTCGGGTCAAATACGTGAGAATTGAGAAACCTTCATTTACAAATAAAGTAATCTGATGGCTTGAGAGAATGGTTGTTTTACATTTTTTATTTTTTAATATTTATTTTTTGAATTTTAATTTTCTTTATTGTAAGAAAGTTAATAATATATTTAGGGTTTGATGATGAAAGGGTTTCATAAATAAATGATATGTTATAACCCGTTTAAAAATTATCTGGATTTTGTGACATATGACCCGCTTATGTTTTTTACTATAAAATTGTTTATTAATTATAATAATATCTTTTTCTTTTTAAATTGTATATTAAATTTTAGTATATTCCTATTTTGTAGAATTTTCATATCAAATAATTTGTAAGATTAATTTTTAATTTAATGAGATGTTATAACCCGTTTAAGAGCTATCTGGTTTTGGTAAAACTCATACCCATAAATTTGAGTTAAATCAATGAGAGGTCTCCATTTAAAAATCAAGAAATCTGGTCACTTCCATAAAAGGGGGAGCGACCACATCGCGATACATAGAATTTTTAGATTTTCGTTTATATATATTATAGATGTTCATATATATGTGTGTGGATATATAGAGAGAGAGAGAGAGAAGGGGGGTCGTGGAATCAATTTTGTTCCAAACACTCACAGACAAAGGAGCTTCAGTCTTCAGAACACCCAAAAAAAGAAAGCAATTTTTGCTTTACCACCCCATAAAGAAAAGCTATCAGATTTCAAACCATCTTAAGATCATAGCGATCAAGATCCATCTCTCTCTCTCTCTCTCCCTCTCTCTCTCTCACACACACACATATATATTTATATATATATATATGCACACGCATATACATATACATATATTTTTTTGTATATATTTGGGTATTATATATATGCTTGTATTATGGCCAAATATAGTGTGGATCTTAGTTTACTAAAACTTTACACCTCATATGTTCTTTCTCTGTTCCTGTGTTTTAGCATAGATCGAAAATTACTCATCTTGTAGCCAAGCCCACGCTTTTTGCCATATTTCTTGGAAATATGTATCATTTTTAAGACGCGCCTTTTGATTTTTTCTTACCTTTTCCTTGAAATAGATCACACACACACATATATATATACACACACACATGCATACATAGACACACACTTGTGTAGGTGTATGTACCACATATGTATGTATATACATATATATTCTGAATCTGTCATCAACATTGGAGATTTGGAGGGTTTGGTTTTATATTTCATTTCATTTGTTTGTAGATGATAGTGTGAAAGCATAATATGCCTGGCTCCCTGTATGCCATCCGCAGATCTCATCGACATAACGACGGCTTTTGTGAATGGCGTATGAGGAGCCAAGCATATATATATATATATATTGATCATCTTGTACACACTATCGTCTACGTGTGCTCTCATTTGTCTTATATTTCGATGTAAACAAATATTTATATGTTATAATGGAACTTAACCTCAAGGTATTGAATTTCTTTATTTGCAAATTATTAATATTTAGTATTTTCATGAGAGTTAATTTTTTATGTATATACACATACAATGTGTGTATGTGTGTGTATAGATGCTAGTTGAAGGAAGCCGAAAATAGCAAATATGGATATATGTGAATGTCAATTCTTTTGGTCTATGGGAGTGTAGGCAACTCAGGTTTATGGCTCTTAACTTATTTTTTTAATTATTTCTTTTAGCATAATATATATTAATTAATCATTTAATAGTTAAATAAGCATGAAGTTATTTAAAAAACATTCTGTTGTTGTTAAGCAGGATAAGCTGATAAATTAATACGCGGTTAGAAGCTTTTATTGTGTTTAATACTGTTTGAGTACAATAACTTAACTTTATCATGTAATCAATAGAAAGTTATTAGGGCATCCTCAGTTATCACACAATACGCCAATCATGTCACCACCGTATTGTCAGCGGGGCGTTTTTAAATTTTATACGTAATGGTTTCACTCCACCACGGATATTATATTGATAATATAATTTTTAAATTATATAAAAAAAGTATTAAAAAGAGAGTGGAATTATAAGTTGTGTATGATTTTACTCTAAACCATCATAATTGATCATACTGTAACTAACTAATAGATATTTATTTTGAATGGCATCGTTAATAGTTACTATTTGTCATTAATAGTAGTTTCTATGGATATGTACATATGCATTTCAAATAGTGTAACGTTTTAATTACCAGTTATTGGTAGTGTTAAGATAATAACTTTTCTGGCAAATATTGTTGTACCATTACTAAATGCAAAATTACTTAGTACTTCTACCTTAAGCTACACACACATATATATATATATATATGTCACTGGAAATATTTCATTTAATAGTATATATCAAGGTTTTTTTATTGTGCTATTAAATTCATTTTTTTTTCTTCTACCTATAAAAAAACACTAAATTTTATTAAGTAATTATGCTGTTATGAGCTTTCATAAATGTTAAGATTAAGCGGCTACTTGAAACATATATGAAATGAGCTAATTATGAAAACATAAGTAACTAAACAACAAGTTTCATGGTTGTTTCATTTAAGTGTTCAATTTTAAAAGTTATGAAAATATCACAAAAACTAACAATATTAAAACTTCAGCGGTATATATATTTATTTAAAAAAAATATATAAATAATATTAATGAAGCAAAAGTAAATTTGATTTCCACTCCCTTATCATTAAATTCTAGTAGACTTTGAAATAAAACATAACAATATTGAAACTTGACTATGTTAAAGAATTTAAAAAAATAAATTTTATATTAAAGAAAAATTAAAATTTGATTACTATTCCGGCCTTAACATTTAATTCTAGCACACTTTTTAATATAACTTTCTTTCGCTTATTACATGTTAAAGAAATATATGAGTTAGTCAAACGACATTTAAAGGTTACAATAAAGTGAAAAGAAAATATGAGTTAGTCAAGCCACATTTAAAGGTAATAATAAAGAGTTTTATAATGTGAAATAATATATTTCTATGTATACGAGTGCGCGCGTTACGTGCATATTTTTTGTTCTTTGGGAGACGAGTTAAAAAAATCTATTCTCATTCAAAATACAACATAGTTATTGGTATAATCGTTTTTATTTACCATATATAATTGTTTTGTTATATTATATAAGGGTGTTAGTGTAGGTCCCGAAACCGGATCCGACAAGGAACGGCTTTGTTCTTGATAAGTGCTAGTGACGGGTGCGGTGAAATCAAATGACTGAACAAAATGATATAACGATAATATAAATGAACGATCTCGTTATCGACTGAAAGATTTAATATATTAAGTAAACGAACCGACCCCACCCAAGGTGAGCTCCCCTTGGGTGGGTGAAAACACCATACAGAACATACACTTAAATAGAAACATCAAGTCCTATTTATAACTAAAACTAAATATTCTAGAAGATCTCCTCCGTTGAAGCTAAACGCGTCTCGAAGCTCTCGTTTCGTGTCCGGTTTTGCTCGCCGACATTAAATATTATCTTGCCCATAAATATATAACCGGTTTCGTACTTTGATATCGCAAGTCACATTTTGGCCTTACAATCACCCCCTTGACTTGTGATATCAAAACTTTGTCAAACCGTGTCTCACATCTTCACAAGTCACCCAATAAATCGAAGCCTCTTCGTTTCAATTCACCCCCTCAAGGTATGACCCAATTATATTTAATGTTGAAGTAGTTCTCGCTTGTATATAGGCATGAGATGAGCTCAAATTTCCACAAATCAATCTCGAATTACCGACTTCATCGATCAAATGAACAAAACCTATTATTTCATTCGAAGCTCACCTTTCGGATCCAACTTCTCGAACGCCCTAGAAATAACGAGCTTTGAACACGGTTAAACAAGACGAAACCCGATCAAATTTTGACTTTCTTCAGTTTGGTCAACCCAATCAATAATTATTTCTCAGCCCAAGTAAATAATGCCGCAACCTGGTCTATGACCCAAATCTAAAATAAACCCAACAACCCAAAAGAGATCTTAATGGGCCATTTCTTGAACTGCTTAAACAACCCATAATAAAAGTAACCAGGGGTAAGAAAATTAAACATAATAACACTAGCAACAATTTATTAGCCGCCAGATGTATGTGGTCACCAGCCATTACGCCGGAAAATTTTCCGGTCACTCTTCAAGCCGTAAGACAACCAAACACCAATGTAACCTCTCCGATCTAACACCACGGGAGCCAAATCAAGTCGATCATGTCGTCATAAACCGTTAAACCCAACTCGTTACAGGGTGTTGCATCTGCTGAATCATAGATGTTCCAAGATGTTTGATAGAAACTTTCATTTCTGAAATTTGGCAGCCATCACATATCATTGAAGCACCTGACTTTGAACCCTTGCCTTTACACTTGGAGCAGATAAAATGACCTGAAAGCAAGTTTTTTTTTTCGAAGTTCCATTATAGAGATCCTCAAGAGAAACTTTGAGGGGATGAACGTCTTCTTCCCTCCGTTGCCTTCATCCCTTACTGCTACCACCACCGCCACCGTCTTCTTCTTTTCTTCTACATGTCGGCCGGAAAAACGAGTTGCCGGAAAACACAGCCACCACCATCAGAAATAACCGACGCTCACGCACATCGGAGTTTGATTTTTACATCTTCAACCTCGGAATCGTCGCCGGGAAGGACCATAAGGTCGCCCGATTTTTGGCGTATGGCGGAACGGTTCTCGAAACGACCGAATCTGGCACTTGTAGATCCGAACATCCGGATCTACAAGGAGAAGCTTCAAACACGCTTATTTCCCACTTTATTTTCAAGATTTTCAAACTTTATTTTCTAACTTCAACGGGTTTTAACGTCTCGGTTCGGGTAATAGCGGAAATAGAACCCGAATATCAAGAACAAAGTTGAATCATAAGATTCGACCCGCTCTGATACCAATTGTAGGTTCCGAAACCGGATCCGACAACGAACGGCTTTGTTCTTGATAAGTGCTAGAGACGGGTGCGGTGAAATCAAACGACCGAACAAAATGATATAACGATAATATAATTGAACGATCTCGTCATCGATGGAAAGATTTAATATATTAAGTAAACGAACCGACCCCACCCAAGATGAGCTCTCCTTGGGTGGGTGAAAACACCATACAAAACACACACTTAAATAGAAACATCAAGTCCTATTTATAACTAAAACTAAACATTCTAGAAGATCTCCTCCGTTGAAGCTAAACGCGCGTCTCGAAGCTCTCGTTTCGTGTCCGGTTTTGCTCGCCGACATTAAATATTATCTTGACCATAAATATATAACCGGTTTCGTACTTTGATATCGCAAGTCACATTTTAGCCTTACAGATAGAGGTGTCACTCGAGTTCCAATCGGCTTCAATCCTAGGCTACACCGCGGCCATTAATACGGGTTTGGAACCCGAGTTGTGCTTTCGGGTATGTGAAGTGAACGTTTGAGGATAAAATGCAATTGTCGAACTAAAAAAAGTAAATAAATAAATAATTTTATTTTAAACCCTCTAAATTTAACCAATTTTCTCCAATTTTTACACCAAACCTAACATATTTGTCTCCAATTTTTACACCAAAGCTAACATATTTGTCCCCTATATTTTTAGCAAGTTTTCTGTTTTCTACTATCAAGTGGATTCAAGCTATGTCTCGATCGACATCGGTTCAAGCAAGAAAGTGTCTCGCTTGAGAGGCGGTTTGAGCCGTCATATCAGCATTTTCAACTACCATATCAACATCCATATATCCAACATTATCTTCCCGCATCTAGCCAATACAACCATTCCTCATGAAGAGGTAGGTCCCAGCAGAGCCTAGTTGGACCCGCAAGACTCACCTTGAAGAGGGACGTCTGCGCAGAAACCAACTGGATCCGCAGGACCAACCATGCTCAGAGACGTGACGTCCTTACGCGCAGTACGCAAGCTGGTCCCGCAGGAAATGCCTCCCGATGGTGAAGGACTCCGCCTGTCCCCGCAGCCTCGGATACAAGCCATCAGGGAAGGCCACCCGCGCAGCAGGGCTACACGCACAAGGCACTTAGCTCTCAATCACTCAGTGTCACCTGAAGGAATGAGCGAAGCCGGGAACTATCCCGCACAAGGGCGGGAGGGGGAATACTCCCGCCCAAATAAGCCAGTCCGTACGATACAGGAAGATCTTCTGTACTGTACCTGACGAGGTATGGGAAAAAGATCTGACTAAAGATACGACAGCTTATTGACAACAGTATGGCGAGCAGCATGCTCCTGCACTGTATGTCACTATTAGCCGCTGCCTACTCACCAACTACTGCCATACCACGTGCGTAGCCGTCAGTTGGTGGAACAGGAATAGTATACAGCAGGCCTGGTCGCTATCAGCCGCTACCTACCCACCAACTACCAGCAGGGCACGTGCGTAGGCTACTGTTGGTGGAACAGGAACACTGTTGCAGCCGGCCATACCTCTTTGGAAACCTACCTTCGGCTATAAATACCACAAATGGTATGACCATCTGATCTTATCATATCTTACTACATTATCATCATATTATACCTGATATCTGCTCTAGCAATCTCTTAATATACTTTTATATTTAAAGAGCAATCGAGTCTGATTCTCACGCCGGAGGGTGGTCACAAGGAGGAACCCCCCCTTCTCAGTGACGAGCTCACGGTGTCTGTTTTGCAGGTTATCAGAAGAACCATCTTCCAAGGGTCCAACCCCTCGTGGGAAACATCTATCTAACCCCCAGGTTACCAGTAATCTGCCCGGGGTCTGGTTAGTGTTTCTTCATTGGCGCCATCCGTGCATAAAGCTAGAACTTTATTTTTCTCCAGTTTTTTCAAACTTCTACAAAGATGGTTAGAGAAATTCCGGTAACCACAACCCCAGCTACTGGGATGAACGCCGGTAACACAGTTTTTACAAACACTACCCCGGTTACCCAAGCCGGGGCAAGTGAAGTAAATTTTACGAACACTACCCCAGTTACTCAGGCTGGGGCAAGTGCAGTAAATGATCGCCTACTAGGATCCACTGATACCCAGGTTGAGAAACGAAGACTCCCCCGCCAAACTCTCGATGAAGTCAAGGCATGGGCGAAGACTCCCTCACAAGATGAGTACTTGCATTATCCTCTTGCAACTGATCACTACATGTATTTGCTAGCTGATGATCAAGAATTCGACCCCTTTGCACTTTGTTTCACTAGTGGGCCACAACAAGACTCCTCCCATATCGAAGAATGACCACTCCCGATATATGATGAAGAAGAAGAAGAATAAGAAGAAGAGGTACAACCCATAAAGAGAGAAAAATTTCAGGTTCACCCATGTTACATAGACCAATAATTTTGTGTAAAGCTTGGGTTCATATTTCTGAAGACCTAGTGATCAAAAACTAATGCTGGCGTCGCCCGGGATTTGGGGTTGAGTGCTTGAACATTTCAAACAATTACAAGTTTGAAGCAACCGAGGTGTACACCAATTACATGTTAAAGGGGGGCACTTTAAATACGACAATGAGACACTTCAAGGGCTTCTATGATCAAGCGGTATTATCTCTATATATATTTGAAGTTCATAAATATTTAAGCTAGTTATTATTCTTAAAACTATATATAGGAACGCAAACATGCTAGTGGAGCCGCCAACATTAGGGATTAGCTCGGTAGCGTACCGGTACTGACCGGCATCGGTACCGAAGATCCTGATCCCGAAAATTGTAAATTTTTTGTACCAGTAGTGGTACCGAAATGCTCGATTCAGTACCAGTATTTAAGGTAAAATTTGGGAAATACCCGGATGAACCGACAAGCAAATGGACAAAGATCTCGCCTTTTTGCAAATACAGATCAACCACCTTACCAGACATACCCGGAGCCAAAATAAAAAAGAAAAAATTATTAAAAAAATATAAGCTCGACGAGCAATATTTATTTTTAGTACTAGTGATGTTTTTTTTTATTTTTATTTTAATGCACTATGCTAATTTTAATGTAGGTTTTTTAATTTATTTTATTTAATGAGATGTTATTTGCAATTTTTTTAAATAAAAAAATAAAAAGAATAATGAGGTAATGATTAGAATATACTCCATCAATTACACGGCTACACCCCTTTTAGCAAAAAAAAAAAAACCCATATGATGTCATATGACGTAAAATGCCTTCATATGGACTATATCCACTACACATTGTACATGGTCTAATGCTGCGTGATTTGAAATAACTTTTCTAGCTCAAAGTTTGAAATTTATAACGATAAAGTTTGTATTAAAGCTCGGTGAAGGAAAGAAAACGATGGGGCACACTTGATGGTTTTATTTGAAAGCAGCATATTTTTATTTCACATGAAAGGCTATTGAAAATTTACATGTTCCTGGTAACATAAAACAACAAAAGATAATGAATCTTAAGTTTGTTTATATTTGGATTTTGGGCATCCAAACTATAAACACGAATATGAAAATTGGGCCGACAACTCACAAACTAATGGGCTGGAGACAAATTGAAGATCAAGGCATTAAGCTTCAGCCTTCAGCATCAAATTAATTATGCTACATGTGGGTTGAAAGTATTAACAAACTAAGGGTCTGTTTGGTATGAGGTAATGAAATGGACGAAGGAATGGAATGAACGTGATAATGGAATGGATTATTACCAATCCAATGAGATGTTTGGTTACCACATGGGAATGAAATTAATGATGGCTTTGTGTTGTTTAGGTAGGAAAAAAAAAGAAAAATAAAATTAAAATGGTAGTGAGTGGCGGTGATGGCGGGAGGTAGGTGGCGGTCGTGACGTTGGAGGGTGATGATGGTAGTTGGTGGTGGCGGATGGTGGTGGGTGACGGGAGATAATGGTAGTTGGAGGTGGGTGGTGGTGGTTTGGGGGTGGGTGGTGGCGGTAACGGTGGAGGTGGCAGGCGGTGGTGGGCAGCGATGACGATGGGTAGTGGGTGGCGGTGGTGGTGGTGAGGGGCGGGGGCGACGGTTGATGGTGGCAGCGGGCGGGTGGTGATGGTGGGCACTTGGCACTGATGGCGATGGTTGGTGGCGATGGTGGCGGGTAACGGCGGTTGGTGGACGGCAATGGTGGTGGTTGGTGGCGGGCGGCGGCGATGGTGGTTGGTGGTGGGTGTTGATGGTGGTGGAAGGACAGTGAAGGTAATGTAGAGTGAAAGAGGGAATTGAATGAAAAAAACAAGGGGTATGGATGGAATGAAATTGAGGTGTTTTAGAGGGAATGAAATGGACTAGGTAATGAGTCATTTAATTCATTTGGTCAACCAAACACACTTTTCTCCATTCCCTTACAATGAATCATTCCATTCCGCCCTTCATTCCTACGTACCAAACGCTACCTAGTTAGTTCACCCGTCGCGTTGCGGCAGGATTAGGTGTAAGTTTTTTATTTTCCTTTATTTATAAAGGTTAGCGAAAAATTATTTGCATACGAAGCAGTTTGCCTTTTAATAAAAAGAAAAAGTAAATTGATTAAGTTCAGGGACAACAACGTGAATTTGATTAAAACTAACAGAATTGTCTAAACATTTATATTTATTAAAATATAGCATGAAACCGACCAATTTAATTGTCAAAGAGACATATGGCTTCACACCCAACAACTATTATACAGCGTACACCGGTTGAAGTTTTTGTTTAAAAATTTACTTGTAAGTGTATATGTGTAAAAACAAAGTTATTTGAACATTTACACCAATTGAATTCCTTGTTTTAAATTTAGTTGAGAGTTTATATATATAGTAAAAACAAAGTTATTTGAACATTTATAATAATCAAGCACAAAAAACCCATCTAAGAGTTGATATAATCACCATTTAAGAGTTGAACCTAAGACCAATAGATTCATATCCAACAACTTTTTCACCACACCAATTGATTTATTTGTCTTTAAACTTACTTGTGTATGTAAAAACAAAAGAGAGAATAGATAGTAGTGTACAAA
>NW_027500405.1:0-83332 GCF_021521415.1 Bidens hawaiensis
CTGGTTCGTTTTTAACTGATTTTATTTGCTGGTTAGTTTAAGATAGTAATTAAAAGTCCTAAATTTCATTAAAACATAAAACATAAAACATAATTATACATAGCGGAAATGAAAAGTACAACAACAATCCTTTATTCTAACACATAACACTAGCGGGAGCAACTTCAACATGAAACAAAGTCGGGACTTCAACGACCACCACTCACGAAAAAGTCTTGGATGTGGGGAGGTGCTAGTTTGGCTTCCAAGAGCTCGGAGAGCTTGTTGTCGAGCTTTAAGATTTCTCGGTTGAGAAAGTTGAGCTTGGAGGCCACATCTTTGTGGTGGCCATCAACAACATGGAAGTTTTCGAACCTCAGTAGTTCGACTTTGTTGATTAGCTCGATTACGAGCTTCGGTTTGAATGTTGCTTTTAACTTGGTCTCTCATGATGCATTGTAGCCTCATGACCTCCTCAAGATTTGAGGAAGATTCATTTTGGTTAACTTTCCTCACTGATCTCATTCAACCCTCTTGTTTTCCATTTCAGTAATGTTGTGTTTGGTGTGAATGAAATAGTGAGTTTATGCATGCATTATATAGAGACTGGAAAGTTGAACACGACCCCGTGCTTCTAGGGGAAGAAATGTTTCTCGATTCAGAAAATTGTACGGAGTCAGCGCGTATCATGCTGAAGATTCTAGGGTGACCACGGTCTCGTGCTTAGGGAAGCACGGTCCGTGCTTTTTGTCACGGATAATTTTCTTGTAATTTTCAGCAAGATGCGAGAGCTGGAATTCTTAGAATGATTGTTTAGTATGATAATTTAGAAGTTTAGTCATCCTAAAAATTACTTTTCATTAAATTAAAATGTCCTAAAACAAATACAGGATAAGCCCAGTTTTCCTAAAAATAAGAAAATAATCGGGTTAAGCCTGAAATCCTAACACATTGTGCATAATGCACTTGTTTAAACATAAATGTAGAGATTTAGGTTTCCTAGATGTTCCCAAAAGTCTCTCATCCCCCGAATGGTCCTTGTGGTGGAAAGTACGTGAAACCGAGAACTTGAAACTGGAGTTGTTCATTGATGTCTCGTAGTTCCTTTTTCATATTTTCCACTGATTCGATGAGTTGTATGAGGCGCATCTCAGCAAGGAGATTCATTTCGGTGAGATCCTTGACGAGTTTTTGAAGTTTCAAGAGAAGCTCGGTTTTGGAAGCATGGCGAGCATCGTTTCTCGGGTGTCGGGAAACGGGGATTGCTTCACTCATCTCAGTCGGCATGTTGAATTTTAGAGACTATTGGTTTGGTTTTGGTTGGTGCAAGGAATGCAATGACACAAGGTGCCTTTTATAGCCAACCAGCTTCCTAAGCACGACCCCATGCTTTTAGAAGCACGACCCGTGTCTTTGTTCTAATAATTCTGTTACAAACCAGTCTGACTGAGATTTTTGCAGCGAAGATTCCGGTGTGCGATTTTTGGCATGGGGTCGTGCTTTGGAAGAACGCCCCCGTGGTTTTAGTTTTTTTTATATGTTCTTATGTATTTACAAGGCCTAGTTTTGCGAAGGTCTTGGCTAGACCTTGTTTCCTTGATTTCCTATTCAGGAAGTTGGATGGCTAATATCACCAGAACTTCTTCAATTGGTCCATCGATATATGGTTTTAATCGATTTCCATTTACATTGAACTTTTGACCATTTGAATTTGAGATCTCAACTGTCCCATAGTAAAAAACTGATTCAACTATGTAAGGACCTGTCCATCGAGATTTCAATTTTTCTGGGAAAGATGTAAACGAGCGTTGTATAATAGTACACGGTCGCCAACTTGGAATTTCTTTTTTCCTTTTAAATGGCCGTCATGCAGGCGTTTAGTCTTCTCCTTTTAAGACCAAGAATTTTCATAGGCCAATGTCCTCAGTTCCCCGAGCTCGCGAATTTGATCTTCCCAGTTTATGCCGGCGGACGTTAGATCAAAGTTTACTGCTCTGAGAGCCCAGTAGTCTTTGTGTTTTAATTCTACTGGTAGATGACATGCTTTCCCATAAACGAGTTTGAAGGGTGTCGTTCCTATGGGAGTTTTGTAAGCCGTCCAGAGGGCCCACAAAGCGTCATCTAACTTTTCTGCCCAATTTTTGTTATTCATTCCTATAGTTCTTTCTAAAATCCTTTTAATTCCTCGATTTGAGACCTCCACTTGCCCACTAGTCTGAGGGTGATATGGTGTTGCCAGTCGGTGGTGAACCCCATATCTTGCTAAGACTTTGTCCATCAGAGCGTTACAGAAGTGGGTACCTCTGTCGCTGATTAGGGCCTTTGGAGTGCCGAATCTTGAAATAACTTTTTCAGAAATCGTACAACAACTCGAGCATTGTTAGTGGGAAGAGCTTGAGCTTCTACCCATTTAGATACGGAATTGACTGCTACAAGGAAGTATTTATTTCCGAATGAGTTAGGAAATGGACCCATGAAATCTATTCCCCATACATCAAATATTTCACAAATTTGAATGCCTTTTGAGCCATCTCATTTTTGGATGAGATGTTCCCGGCTCTTTGACAAGCATCGCATGCTTGGATCAAAGTGTGTGTATCTTTGTATATGGTGGGCCAGAAGAATCCTGCATCTAACACTTTTCTGACCGTAGTGGCGGTACCGTGGTGCCCACCAGTAGGTCCTCCATGGCAGTGTTTGAGAATATCTAAGGCTTCCTTGCCTACTAACACCTACGAATAAATTGATCAGCGCCTATCCTAAACAAGGATGGATCTTCCTAGAAGTAGAACTTAAGGTCGGAGAATAATTTCTTCCGTTGTTGATGAGTAAGTCCTTTACTTAGGATTCTACAAGCTAGGTAGTTTGCGAAGTCGGCATACCAAGGACTTTCGTCTTTCTCTTCTATGACTGCTTGGATATGCATGTGAACTTCATGTGGAAAATTATCATTGATGATTTCCTCGTGATGTTCCTCTGAAGCTGGGCATTCTAAGTGTGAGAGATGGTCTACGGCTATTTTCTCTGCTTCTCACCTGTCCTTGACTTCTATGTCGAATTCTTGAAGTAGTAGTATCCATCGGATGAGTCTTGGTTTGGCATCCTGCTTGTTGAAGAGGTAACATATGGCGGCATGGTCAGTGTAAACCATGGTTTTGGAAATGACTAGGTAGGATCTAAACTTTTCAAAGGCAAAAACTACTGCAAGTAACTCTTTCTCTGTTGTGGTGTAATTTTCTTGTGCATCATTAAGGGTTTTACTTGCTTAGTAAATTGGGTGAAAATGTTTTTCTTTGCGTTGTCCGAGTACGGCTCCAACTGCAAAGTCACTTGCATCGCACATGATTTCGAATGGAAGGGTCCAATCGGGTGTAGTCATGATTGGTGCGTTGACAAGTTTGTCTTTTAATATCTTGAATGATTCAACACATTTTTCAGAGAAGATGAAGGGTGCGTCTTTCTCCAGAAGTTTGGTCACAGGTCTAGAAATTTTAGAAAAGTCTTTTATGAAGCGTCGGTAGAAACCTGCATGACCTAGAAAACTTCTAATGGCTTTGACTGAAGTTGGTGGTGGAAGTTGGGATATGGTTTCTATTTTGGCCCTATCAACTTCTAGTCCTGCTTGGGATATCTAGTGACCTAGAACGATGCCTTCTTTTACCATAAAGTGGCATTTTTCCCAGTTTAGCACTAGATTTACTTCTTCACATCTGGCCAACATTTTTTCTAGGTTTTTTTATACAATGATCGAAGGAATCTCCAAAGACTGAGAAGTCGTCCATGAAGACTTCCATCTAGTTTTTGATCATTTCATGAAAGATGGCCACCATGCAACGTTGGAAGGTGGCTGGAGCATTACATAATCCAAATGGCATTCTTCGGTATGCGAAGGTTCTGTATGGACATGTGAAAGTGGTTTTCTCCTGATCTTCAGGAGCGAGGGAAATTTGAAAGTATCCAGAGAATCCATCAAGAAAACAGTAGAACATTTTTCCAGATAACTGCTCAAGCATTTGATCGATGAAGGGAAGTGGAAAATGATCTTTTCTTGTGGCGTCATTAAGCTTCCGATAATCAATGCAAACTCGCCAGCCTGTGATGGTTCTCATTGGTATCAGCTCGTCCTTTTCGTTTATTACGACCGTCATTCTTCCCTTCTTAGGTACCACTTTACATGGACTAACCCAAGGTGAATTTGAGATTGGGTAGATTAATCCGTCATCAAGGAGTTTGATTACTTCTTTCTTCACCACATCTTGCATGTGGGGATTGAGACGTCTTTGATGTTGGACCACGGGTTTTTATTCTTCCTCCATGAGAATATTGTGAGTACAAAAGGAGGGACTAATGCCCTTGATATCCAAGATCTTCCATGCGATGGCCTTCTTGTGGTTTTTGGGAACCTTAAGAAGTTCGTCTTTCTCTTCTTTGGAAAGGTGAGATGAAATAATTATTGATAGTTGAGAATCTTTTTCAAAAAAGGCATATTCGAGATGATTTGGTAGTTCTTTTAATTCTAAGGCTAGTGGTTCTTCGATTGATGGTTTTGATGTTTCATTGCATTCAGTGATTTCATATGTTACTTCTGATGCTTCCTGATAATTGTCTTTGATATTTTCGTTTTCTAACATGGGTATGTTGAGTGTTTTATCTAAGACTTGTGTTTCTAGTGGTATATTAATGGAGGAATCTCTCATATAGCAACTCACGATGGAATCTATGATGTCAACACAGTATAATGTGTCATCGTGCTGTTGCGGATATCGCATATATTTTCCTATGTCAAAAGTGATTTCCTCGTCATTGACCCTGATAGTGAGATTGCCGGTGCAAACATCAACAATAGCCTTTGCGGTGGCTAAAAGGGTCTTCCTAAAATCAGAGGTACACTTTTGTATTTTTCCATGTCTAAAATCACAAAATCTACTGGGAAATTTGTCAATCTTGACAAGAATGTTTACAATAATGCCCCAAGGATATTTGATAGATCTGTCAGCTAATTGAATGCTCATGCGGGTGGGCTTTGGTTCTCCTATCCCTAGTTTTGCAAAAACCGCTTAAGGAATTAAATTAATACTAGCTCCTAGGTTAGCCAGGGCATTGCTAACAGAAAAATTTCCTATAAGACAAGGGATAGTAAAGCTCCCTGGATCGGTCATTTTTTCTGGTAGCTTGCTTTGGAGGACTGCTAAACATTCTTCACTTAGGGTGACATGTGAGAGTTCCTCCAGCTTCCTTTTTTTTGTCAGCACTTCTTTGTGAAACTTGGCATTTTTTTGCATTTGAGAGATGGCTTCGACAAAAGGGATGTTGATACGGAGTTGTTTGAAGATTTCTAAAAACTTCCCGTACTGAGCTTCCAATCGTTCCTGCTTCAGCCTTACAAGGTATGGAATAGGTGGAATATAGGTTCGAACTGGCTCCTTGGGTTGTACGGTGCCCTTCGGGGTCAGTGTTCCTGCGTTTAATTAGGAGACTCCTTTTCCTTAACTGGTCGGGTGAGGTAACAGTAGTTGTACCACCTCTGAGTGTAACAGCGTTAGCTGTCGCATTTGGGTTGGTGATTGTGTTGGTTGGAAGAGCGCCAGGTGGTCTTTCGGATAATTGTTGGGCAATTTGTCTGATTTGAGTTTCTAGATTCTGAAGTGATTCTTGTTGACTTTTGAGATCGGCTTCATGTTTTAACAACACTCCGCTGATATCAATAGCTCTTGAGTTGCCTTTTCTGTTTCATTTGTTTTGGTCATGAGTTGGATTAACATTTCTTCGATCTTTGAGTAGCTTGGGTTTTGACGGCTACTAGAACTTTGATCTTGAAATTGAGGTTTAGGCTGGAAGGATTGATTCATCGGTCTTTTTTCGAATCCTGGTAAGGGTTGAGTGTTACCTCCGTCTTTCCAGCTTAAATTCGTGTGGTTTCTCCATCCTGGATTGTAGTTGTTGCTGAAAGTGTTGTTCTGTCGAGCGAAGAAATCGACTTCTTCCTTGGCCATGATGACTTGTTTACAGTCACTCGTCTTATGACTTCCTCCACAAGTGTCACATATGAGTCTGGTTTTTGATAGTTCGGCTTGAAGTTGTTCGAATTTTTTAGAATAGGCTTCAAGCTGTGCTGGAGTGTTAGAATCGACGTGGTGTATTCCTTTATCGGTAGGTGTAGATCTTGGTGGGTTGTAAGCGAAACTCTTCTTTGTGGCTTTCTCCAAGACTTCAAATGCTTCGTTAGGTTATTTGGATCCCAGGTCTCCACCAGCGATTTGGTCGATGCCCTGTTTGTTTTGACTGGATTGTGCGTCAAAGAAAGTTTGTACTTGCAACCATACGCTCAGTCCATGGTGTGGGCATCTTCTCAGAAGTCTTTTGTATCTCTCCCATGCTGCATGTAACGATTCATCATCATCGATCCGTAATCCGGTAATGCTGGCTCGATATTTGGCAGTTTTATCAGGTGGAAAATATTTGAGGAGAAACTGTTCAACCATCTGGTCCCAAGTGGTGATGGAACTAGAGGAAACATATTCTATCCATTCTAAAGCTTGACCCCTTAGAAAGAAAGGAAAAGGTTTGAGTTTGATTTGATCTTCTAAACAGTTTTGAATTTTAAAGGTTCTGTAGATTCGTAGGAATCGAGATATGTGAGAAAGAGGGTCTTCGTTAAGGAGACCGTGAAATTGAACTGAATTTTCCACCATATGAATGGTGCTTGATTTGCTTTCAAAATGTTCGGTGATATCGGGTGGAGCCACTCCATTTCCATAGCTTCGAGAGTTGGCTTGGCATATTGGCTCATGTTTGGCTCATTGTTCTGGGCTGCCATCATTTCTTTGGTTTGATTTTCTTCTGATGTGGTGGCGTCTACTGATTCATCTTTGATTGCTTCAGCGGTTTCTATAGTTCGTTTATGAGTTCATCGACGAAAGAGTCGTTCCGGTTCAGAAATTGGAGAAACACATCATAACTTATATCTCATTCCATTAACATATGATTTCTTTAACTAGCATGATATCCTAAGCAAAGCCATTTTCGGATTACCAAGACTTAGAGAAATACATCATAACTTATATCTCATCATTTCTAAGTATAATATAAGGATCCGTGTTTCGATAATGTAACAAAGTATTTCTATCTTTCAAGAACATGAATCGATCATGAACGATTGCCAATAGAATTGACAACCACCAACGTTGAATTGGTGATTTAAGATGGTGAAACATTTCTCATCAAACGATAATTGTAATATAACCATGTACTTTACTAGACTACACCACATGTTTTATGTAATTATCAAGTAAAACAAAGCTTCTTCATAGATTTTAGATGGTAAAAGGAGTTTAGCTCATAATGAGCATGATGATAAACATTAAGATGAATGATGATAACAAATACATCATTAAACTTGGAATGATCTAACCAAATGTAGATGAATCTTCCTTCTTAATGATGATGATGAATGATGATGATGATGGTTGATGGTGATGATCTCCAAGCCTTCAAACTCTTCACTAAATCTACTATGTGAGTGTTAGTGTGTGTTTTTATAAGAGAAAACCGAATAGAATTCTTTCCAAGGCACACTCTTCAAATGGCACAATAGCCACTATTTATAGGCTGTCTAGAGAGAGAAGCACAGCCCCGTGCTTTATTAAGCACGGCCTCGTATCTGCGTGTCCCAGTTGCATGTTGTCAGATCGTACATGATGACTCACCATGATCCTGTGCTTCCTGAGGCACGACCCCGTGTCTTTTTATGACATGTTCTAATTTCATTTTGTCATTTCTGAAAGGTGACCACAGCCCCGTGGTTTAGAGGCATGGTCCCATGCTTTTGTTCCCAGTTTTTTGTCTTTTCTTGTAGATTTTTGTCTTTTCTAGTGTTCAGAAGCATGGGGGCGTGTTTATTGAGGCATGGAGGCGTGTTTCTTTGTTTTTCTTGTGTTTTCATCTGTTTTTCTCCGTCTTTTCGCTTGTTTCTTCGTTTGGGGCTTGGTTTCACCTAAAATTACTTTTTATTATGATAAGTAGCCTTTTATTCTATGTTCTTTATTAGAAATTGCAGTTTTTAGAGATTATTTGATGCTGAAAAGATGTATAATTTTATGTACATCATACAGCAAGGGCTGTGTTGGCTGATTCTAAACTACAAGTTTAGCTTTTGGTCAGAAGTAGTTGCCTCAGCTTGTTACACTCTCAACCGTGTTCTAACGATAAAAAAGTATGGCATAACTTGTTTCGAGCTGCTTAATCGACGAAATCTGAATTTGAAGTGGGTTGAACCGTTTGGATCACAATATACCGTTCTTGATGCTAATGGTAAATTTGGTTCTATGTCCATGGAGGGATTCTTTGTTGGTTATGCTAGTCCATTACGACGTGTATTCTTACCTAGCATTAACCGGATTGTGCAAGGGCAACACGTTGACTGTCAGTGTTATGCTACTCCAATTCAACGAAATGGCGATTCGTGGATGTTTGATTATGACAGCCTGTGGAGTTGTTTCTCATTTCCCTAAGAGGAAATCATTGATGAAGTTTCCACATTGTTATTTCAACAACATTTGGGTGAAGGAATTAGTGAAGATATTACCTCACAAGATGTTCCAATTTTCACTGAAGACCCGACACCAGATGTTGATGATCCTTCTGAAGATACACTAGCTACACCATCCTTTGATGATGATGGTGAGGATCATGATGATGTGATTGAATCTTTGGTTCAACCAACATTTAATTCTGATGAAGTGGTTGGAGAATAAAATGTCGATAATCTTTCTACTGACGTGGTGGTTCCTGTTGAAGTTACTCCTCGAACATTGTCTTATCACCCTGAAGAACTTAATACTAGAGTACAAACTCGAAGTCAAATCGACTAGAGCCTTCATTGTTACTACTCACAAGTTAATCCACTTTAAAATTGGTTCTCATTTAGATGTTTTATATCTCAAATCGAACCGAAGACCTATAAACAAGCATTTACAGAAGAAAGTTGGGTCAATGCGATGCAGGAGGAGTTATTACAGTTTGAAAAACCGGGTGTGTGGAAACTTGTTGAACTACCTGAAGACAAAGGTGTAACAATACTAAGGGGGTTTTTCAAGTGTAAACATGATGAAAATGGAAGAATTGTCAAAAACATCAGAAACAAAGCTTGACTAGGGGCTCTTGGAGTTAATCAAAGGGAAGGAATCGACTACAATGAAGTCTATGCACCTGTGGCTTGACTTGCATCTTGGAAAGGATTTTAGGTTTATCAGTTAGATGTGAAGTCTGCTTTCCTTAATGGAAAATTGGGTGCATTTGCTTAACAAAGCTCTTGATTTCATCAAGCCCCGAGAGCTTGGTATGAAACAGTGTCTCAACACCTGTTGGACAATAGCTTTTTTTGTGGCACCGTCGATTGTACACACTTCACAAAGGAAGTAGATGGTCATTTACATATAGTGTAGGCCTACGTTGACGATATCATCTTTGGATGAGCGCAATGGGATAACTGACGTTTTTCTTTGGTTTACAAGTCGAAAAGATGTCTAATGGTATCTTTAATCACCAGCCGAAGTATGTCAAAGATATCTCAGAGATGTTCAATATGCTGAATCAAAGTCGATCTACAATCTACCTCTTAATCATGGAATCGGTCCTGATCCCACCAAGGAGAAGGTTGACGAGACCCTTTACTGTTATATGATTTGCTCTCTAATGTATCTCACCGCATCAAGGTCAATCCAAAAAGTCTCTCACTTGACGTTACTGAAGCGGATACTTCAGTATCTAAAGGGATGTCCAGAGGTAGGTCTTTGGTATCCAAGAGACGATGTTTTTGAGCTAAGAGCCTATTCTGATTCGGATTATGGAAAGCTGCAAGTTATATGCTAAGTCTACCGTTTCCGGTTTTCAAGTTTTTGTTAGCAGGTTGGTGACATGGCAGTGTAAGAAGCAAACAACTGAATCGCTCTCTACATGTGAAGCTGAGTACGTGGCTACATCCGGTTGCTGTTCTCAGGTCTTATGGATTCAACGGCAAATGCGCGATTACGGTTTGAAATTTCTTATTACTCCCATATATGTAGATAACACTGCTGCTATCCATAACAAAAAACCATGTAAATCACTCTAAAACTATACATATTGATATACGGTATCACTTCATTCGTGATTGCTACGAAAAGAAGTCGATAACCGTAGACAAAATTCAGACCGATGAACAAAACGCCGATCTTTTTACCAAAGCTTTCAATAAAAACAGATTTTCGTATTTGTTGGGGCTTAATGGTATTAAGAATTTGGGGGGGGGGTGAGAGAGAGAGCTATCCTGAGGTTATGGATTACGACCTTGAGTAATCATTCATCAAAGTCATGTTTCTCTGTAAATATTCTTTCAATATTTTAAATAGTTTTTGGTTTTTGGGAGAGAAATGGTTTGGGAAAATACAAAAATATTTAAAAATCTTTAAATTCAAAAACAATTGAAAAAGCATAAAAATACAAAAATATTAAAAAATCTTAAAATTAAAAAAACATTTGAAAACACATAAAATACAAAAACATTTGAAAATTCTCCTCAAAATGAGTTTTGAAGCATAAAAGGAAAATGATAGAACATTGATCATCTTGTTCCAAGTACCGGTAAAATGAAGTAGAAAAGTCTATTGCTTAATTTTCGGTGCATTGCTAGGCTTTAAAACAAACAAGTAACAGAATAAAGTCTTGGTAATGAAGACATAAATGTAATAGCCAGTTGATCACCAATAATAAAGTGGTATTAAAGTGTTTTAAGCATCTAGTATATAATCTACACTTCAATGGTGTATGGAACCATTGGGTTTTTATGCGGTTTATCATATGGGTACTCATTTCGGTGAATATTTAAAAATATGATCTAAGAGTGAACCCTGAACAGTCGTTAAAATTGATCATATTGTATGAAGCACACACTACTGACTTAATCAAAACACGCTGTTAGTCATACATTGTCCCCTTCATCGCGTCTTATTACCATTAAGAAACGGACCACAAGGGACACAATGTCTATAAGCCGACAGATGAGATCCTGCATACACATCCATGGTGAAGGAAACTTCGCGTATTGCTTGACAACGTGGGTGTGCCTTGTTGTGGAACATTGTTGCTAAGATTGCCAAATCAAAAAGTTAAAAATATTTTGATTTGCTGGTTCTAAGGTTTAAGTCAAGTTGTGGTGACATGGTAAAAATCAAAAAGTTAAAAATATTAGTGTTTGTATTTACAATTTTATTTTGAAAACCTTTTGTTTTGATTACAACTCTCGTTTATAAACCATAAAGATTTTACATTTCTGTAGTACTTTCGACTTTTGTGAATGGTTAATCGAGTTTGGATATCCGAGAACCTGAATCGAGTGGTTGATTTTGTCAGACATTTTCAAAATTGGGATTCAATTTCAAGTGGATTCATCAATGTCATTAACTTGGACTTGATTGGGTTCAAAAGTGTGAAATTTGTCGGTTAAACATTGTTTGAAACCTAACAGTGTATAAGTGTTCGACTTGTACGATGTATTGGTTTTTGTGACTTATATGGGTGTATAAGTCAAAGACATATATGGGCCTATAATTCTTCTGTATATATATATATATATATATATATGTATGTATATACGGATGTTATACGCTAACTGTTTATTATATGATCTTATACGTTCTTTTGTGAAACATATACCCCGAATCTTATTCTTGATATTTTGCCCGTATAACGTTTCATTACTCCGTATAATTGAGATTATTGATTCTCGTGGTTGATTTGCACAACACCTGAGTCTTTGAAGGTAAAAAAATTTAGTTTAATGTGTTGAATCTGATTGTGTTTACAGTGATGAACAATGCCGAACATGTATTTCATATTCGGACTTGTTTTGGACATAATATCAACGGGGTTTTGATCTACTGACATTATCGATGGTTAAACGAACATTGTTGTTCATGTTGGACAACCAGTTGATGTTTGTTTTTATCAATTTGAGTTTGACCTAACTTGATCGCATAAGCTGTTAAAAGCTTATACGGCGTATAAACTTCGAACACTTATAAGTTTAACAGATCTGATACGTCTGATCGACTTATCTAGTCATATATCATATACGTTGTTGTGGACTTACACATTAAAATAAACATACACGTTTAAAAGGTCTTATATGTGTAAATGACATATATGGACAGTTACATCGTTAATGACTTACTCATTGTTAAAATAATTACACTTACACGTTGTTAATTGACTTAACATTATAATTGTCTTACACTTTGACACATACATATACGTTTTAATGGACTTACACGGACTATATACTAAGAAATATTTTTTAAACTATTGATTTTTCCAAAATAACATTTTCTAACATGATGCTTGTTTGTTTGTGTGTGCTCTGGTGAAATATTATGTAGAAATCAAAATATTTGTACATTTTTGGACGCAAAAAGTAAAAATATGGAGCCATTCAGACCGATATTTCCATTCTTTCAACGATCAAGGATTTTAAAGGCTATTACAACAAACAAGATGTGTAAAACGTGGTCTATTAAAACCTAACCTAACTTAGGCACTCTAGTTTTAAATTTATAAATCTAGGCTCTTCTAATGCTAGACCACTAGACAGGAAATTGTACCTATGACTGTATTAAAGCCTAATGAAGTCCGGATACCGAACCCAAATGACACTAGCGGCACCTAAACTAAACTTTGACAAATAACTTAAATAAATAGATTTAATTGATATTTGTGTTTTTTAATTATTACCTATAAATTAAATAATACTTAAACTAAAAACTGACACGGAAACTAGACACGGACAAATCGAACTGGAACTCAAATAGGAAAACTAACCACCTAGGCAAGGATCCTACTAGTCAACTTGTAAACTCTCGGAATTGGATTTATGATTGGTTACCGGATTCTAAAAATATGAAACTTAAGGAATAACTAAAGTACGCTAGATCACCTCCTTGTCTCACTAACAATAACTAAGAACCCTAATTATCATGTAAAGCTCAACGGTCTAATGGTTCGGTTCACCTCCCAGTATCACCTTACCTAACTACGCTAAGGTATCCAAAGACTATATTACCTCCCGGTCTCTCTAATCACAAAACACCCTAAGGTGTAAAGGGGTACTTTTATTGAATTTGGTTATAACTCGGATCTATAAAAATCTAAAGAAGTCTAGGGTAACTCACTCCCGTGAAATGACTACCCTAACCCGTAAAAGACCAAAACAAACAACCCCGCAAAAGACCAAAACAAACGACACTTAATTACCTCCCGGTTTCTCGAGTGGTAGAGTACTAGGTGTCTCTAAACTCTCAACTACCGTTCCTATGGAATACGTTAACAATAAACCATAAACTAGTAAAAAACACATAGTAAGTAACCTAATACGCATCCATACATGGAAGACATTCACAAAGACGCATATGCAACAAAAATTGATTATAAATTAATACCAAATACGTATATGCATCACAACCAAATACAATAAAAACTGTACCAAAACCAATCAATAAATAATCCAAAACCAAAAATAAAACGAGTCTAATAAGTATTCATTCAAACCCAGGCAGTATAAAAGTTTAACCAATCATAATAATGAACGAAACAAAGATATAATATATACTACGTATCATTGAAGAAAAAATTAAATATGATTGAGCTACTAGCTTGCGAGCTTAAATTAATTAAGCTGCCTACCTGCTTGCTTGAATTTATTTCATTATTTTTTTGCCGCGACCTTTTGTGACCTGCTTGGCTGCTAGGTTGTTTTTATTTTTTTTGGTCGCACAGTAGCACAGCCGTCCAAAGGGGGGTGGCCCTTGACTTACGTCACCTCCTTGTGTGTTTGACCCCTCTCTCTTTTTTTGTCTTGTGGCTTGTTAAGATATATAAAAATTATATTAGGTTTTTGTTAGTAATAGCCCATCAAAAGATGTAAATGGTCAAGAATTAATTTTGCCATCTTTTATTCTTCGCAGCGTAGCCCAACAAAAAATAATGATATGCTTCCTGATCATAAAACTAAATAATAACTTATTTGGTTATAGAGTTTTTTTTTTCTAAGCAATTATAACTATTAAATTATTTTACTCATTTTAATTCATTGCCCCTTTATTCTATTAAAATCTAAATATGAACCAGTTAGACGTATTATTTAATAAAAACAACTTTAGAGCCATGTAAAAGTGTAGAAAATAGTTATAATATTTATATATAATTTAGCTCAAATCAAAACACAAATGTTGTAAAGGATATTGTGGAAGAGATTTGGAATAATTCAAAGCTAGAGGAAGAATGCATAAAGTCGGTTGTACAAAAGAAGGATATCATTGTGTCCGAGCAAGTTTTACGTGATGTACTGGAGATTGGAGATGAATCGACTGACCCGACTACTTTAGATGAAAGAATGGTCAAGGGGTGTTTAATAGGGATGGGTTACCAGAATGATTTTAACAAGGTTGCTTACTTAAAGACTGGATTGTCAAGGCCGTTCATGTTTTGGTTCATGTGATTGTACACTGCTCGGGTCATCGTAAAGAGGTTACGAGGATATATTGGATTATCAGATGTGCATGATGACCGCAATGTGCTTTATTTTTTAATATAACTTTTCTAAGGTAATATTCGAACATATGGAGATGTATTTTGAGAAAAAATGGCTGATGTACCTATGTTTCATCTAGTTGATTGTTGATCATCAATTCCCGGAAGTTGTTAAGACTGGAGAAGTAATGAAATTGGCCCACATGTCGGAGAATGGGTGTGCCAAGTTGAGGTCTTACAGGAACAAATCGGCGAAAGAGATTCCGGTGTTTCATGATATTTTCGGACATCTACGGGATCCAGATTATGTTGCACCTACTAATAAAAAATGCAGAAACAATGAAAGCGATTTTCATCATGAGAATGAGTTGGCTCGTATTCATAAGATTGTGCCAATAGGGGGAGTCGATGGTTTATAAAATTTGAGGCCAAACTTGCCGAGGAAGCTGAGGGATCTCAAAAGTCCAAGAGGAAGCGTAAACGTGTGGTTAAGACTGACAAGTAACACCTCCTGCTCCAGTTGCACAATAACCACCTTTTGTTGATGCTGAGAAAACTGTAGATCCAACATTTGAGGAAATAGAGTCGGATTTTGATAATTGAATGAGGATATTGGGTGATCCTTGTGCACTTTTTGAATTAAAAAAGGAGAGGCGTTTGAAGAAGAAATTTGATAAAGATGATACATATGAGCCTTAGTCTAGCTAGCCGAAGACGAAACATATAAAACATATGGCTAAGAAGACTAAATCTGGTTTCAATTTAGTTGATTAACCAGAGGATTCTAATGTTGGAATGGAGACGAATATTAAAAAGACTCCCGAACCATCCAAGGCTGATAAAAGTGTTGATGTTGAGAAGTCAGATGTGTTTGAAGTGAGTTTGGATGATGCTATTGATAAACTATTGAATACTCCACGTGCTAAATAGAACTTTAATCGAACTACACCAGTTGTTGAAGAACCAGTTCCCAAAGAACTCCTAAAGCTGATCCAAATGTCTCAGAACAATAATCTGAAGTTTTTTTTAGGGATATTAGTTTTAAATACTTTCAACTTTGACTCATTGGTAGATATCTCTCCGAACTTATGAAATGTTCTCCAACACTCCCAACTTTTAAAATATTTTCTTCTGACACTCCCGGGGTAACGAGACACTAACTTCGTTAGTGTTTGGGGTAAAAAGTGTCATTTTTCAAAGTTCAAGTATTAAAATCAAAATTTTGTTAATTATATATTCCTACATCCATTTCTACCCAACCACCACCCTTCTTCCCAGCGAACAACCACCATCACCACAGTCATCTACCAATCACCACTACTTTCCATCTCTCTCTCTCTCTCTCTCTCTCTCTCTCTATACCCGTTTCAACCTGGTAAAAACATAGTTATTCGTCCACAAGAAAACGAAACAATTTTGCTTGATTCAGGACAAGACTAAAATAAAATTAACATTTTGTACCGTTATGAAAATGCATATGGTTCGACTACAAACACTAAAGAAGAGGGGTGATTAATGGTTGTTAGTAGCGGTGGTGGTTGGTGGCTATCAGTGGCGGTGGTGGTTGTAGGCAACGAATAAAGGGCATGGAAGAGAGGTGGTGGTTGTGAGGAGAGTGGTGTTGTTATATATAATTAACAAAGTTTTGTTTTTAATCCTTGGACTTTGAAAAATGACATTTTTTACACCCAGAAACTAACGAAGTTATTGTTTCGTTACCCCGGGAGTGCCAAAAGAAAATATGTTGGGGAACATTTTGAGAGTGATATCTACCAATGGGTCAAAGTTAAGAGTATTTAAAACCAATATCCCTTTTTTATGCATATTTGTTGTTGGACGGACTGCCAAGGTTGAAATTCAATGTGTTGAAAGACAAGGTTGATAATCAAGAAGTGAAGATTACAAGTTTGGCTGAGGAGATGGATAGATTGAGATATGAGAATACTGAAATCAAGAAAAGATTGGAAGAAAGTGAAAGGAAGAGAAAGATCCAGGATGATTTGTTTTACGAACACATGAAATATTTTGTGGATCATTGAGAAGAAACTTGGAATTAGACTTAACTACGAGGTCGATCATGCTGAAGCAAGTGACATGGTATTTTAACGCATTTATGGGGGAGATATTGGTGTTGCTGAGGGTATATTCCGATTTGAGTATGATATTGAAAGAGCTGCTAATGTCAGAAGTTGAAGAACCAATCTTTGTTGATGATTCAATTAATGGAGATGCCTTTGTGCTGGCTGGAGGGTCTAGTCAGGTGGGTAAGCAGGTGGTTGAACTTGTGGCTGAGAGTGCACCAACAGTAGAAACACCTGTTGATCCTACTGTGGAAGGAAACAAGGGTGTGGAGGAAGAGAAAGGCAAAGAGGAAGAAGAAAATGAAGTTGAGGAAAAGTTGGAATTTGGTGACTCATCTGATGATTTTACTGATCTTGATGATGATGATGATGACGATGACGATCCGCAAGGCGGTGCTGGTGCCTTGTTGGGGAAAGCTACTAAGTGTTTGACTCTGTTGGTGGAAATGTTCAATCTAATGAAGCACAATAGGAGTATGAAACTAAAAAGGATTCCACTAATAAGCCGTTGGAGGAATTGGACTATTTTGATATATTTTCGGATCCTTCGAGGTTTAGAGTATCAGATATGGAGGATGAATTGGAAAGGAGAAATACCGGTTGATAAATATGAGTTAGCAAAGATGTTAGATGTGTCGGTTGATGATCTAACTTTCGATTTTAAAAAGGACATATATGAGACAAGTATTAATGAAGACTGGTTGAATGAAGATGTAATATTTGATGAGAGACCAGAGTCTGTTAAGTATGTGGGAGTATCAGAGGAGTTTGATGCTTTTGATGAAGAGATTGAAATGGAGCCAGATTCTTCTAAATAGTCTAAGAAATTCACAAACTAGAAAATGAAGGGTTGGTATTCTGAACGTACTATTGAGCCAAAGCAAGTATACTAGAACCTGGTGAAATAATACAAGAAAACTCAGAAATATGTGGAATTGGGAAAATGTATAACTATAGCCTATTTGAATAAAATTCGGAAGATTGCTATACGAAGACTATTTGGGGTTCAATACTTCAATCGTTTGATGGAGCTCATATCGTTACCATGGTTTGATGTGTATGCCATTTGTACACATTATGACATACTATACAAACCGAAGAGTGGTCATGTTAAAAAGATATAGGAGTTCATGGTGAATGAAGTGTAAAGAGGGTTTAAGGAGTGGGTACCTCAGATTCCTCGGGTTTTCATGTCAAGATCTTGAAGAATCATGAAGGTGAGTTGATTCGCACATTGAGATATTCTTGATCAAATTCTCTACGTCTTAAACCTTTATACCCGATAGAACTTGATTTTCATCCTTATTTCCTTAGCTGGTCATACTTGGCATTAACTGGTGAAGCCAATATCTATCTGGATCATGGAGATAAGAAGTACGATGTGATACGGGTGTATGATCCAATGTGGTTGGTAAACTGCTCTCAGAAAGACATTGAAGTGTTACATTTAAGCAAGATACAATGTTCAGACGAAAAAGTTAAAACTCAAGACAATCAGTTCTAGAAGGTTGTTGATTTGTGTTTTGATAAGAATATACATTCTGGACGTGCTTGGGAAACAAATTGGAGAGAGGTTAGTGTTGAACAAGATCGTATTGAGGCGGAGTTTGAGGAAAAACATCAGGAGAGAATTACTCAGGCTTCATGGAATCGTTTTCAATATATGCCAAGCCGAGTACCTCGTCCAACTTCACAATTAAAATCAACGAAGCCGTTGTTTGAAGAAGTAAGGAAAGCTTATCGCAAGAAGCATTTTGGCATTGATTGAACAGGGAGTTTGTTAGTGCAAAATGTCTAATGCTAGGTCTTGTATTGTTAAAACGAGCTGAATTGTTAGATTGATTTGTTAAGGGGCGTATAAGATTGTTTTACCAACGTATAAGACTTATACGGCGTATAAGTCTTATACACTAGATGACTTATACGTCTCTTAAGCTGTTTGTATAAATAGGTTTAATCTTTTTATATTTAGGATTAATCTTTGGTAGAAAAACTTATCACTTGAAATGACATTGTTATATAAATATATTGATAATTCCTTTGGGTTGACATGTGTTTAATACTTTTGCTATTATGTTTCCGCCTTATAGCTTAGTATAGTAACACTACGTTTTCGGTCCGTATCGTATTACAACTACACGTTTACGATGACATCTTATGATCCGGCAACTGGACTTTCGTCTTAAACATACAAGTATGGTAGAGTATGTGATATAAACATAAAAAATGCCAAAGTGAAAGTGGTGTTAGTCTCTTATAAAAGTGTTGGTAATGAAGTCAGAAACATAGTACTCAAGCCTTAAGTCTGCTAGATCACGAAAATTCAAAAATTCAAAATATAAGTGCCTGTTTAATGATTAACTGTTTGTGCATAATGTCTAAATGAGGTCTTGTAGTGATAAACGAGCTGAGATTGTTAAATATTATGTTAAGGAGCGTATAAGTTGTTAACCAATGTATAAGACTTATACGTTTGGTATAAGTCTTATACGCCAGTCATACTTATACGGTCCATAGGAAATTGTATAAATTGCTTAAACGTGTCATATTCTGCAAGAGTTTTTAACTTTGGAAATCACTTGTACTAAAAAATTGTCTTATGAAAATAGTGATTGTTACAGTGTGTTGAGATGTGTTTAGTTTCTTTGCTACGTGTTTCCGTCATTTAGCATAGTCTAGTAAAATGCAACGTTTTCGATCGGTTTCGTATCAATCATACACGTATATGAGGACGTATTATGATCCGGCTCCCAGTCTTTCAAGTGATATCAATGTTGGACTCGATCTGCCCAAGACACATATTATAATTGATGTGGCTAGTACGTTATGATACAAGTCGGGTCATACCCAATAACAAGCTAGACAAACACCATGATATTTATTTGAGATATGATCTAAAAAATAAATATCAACACTTAGTGTAAGGCCCCGTTACCAGTGCCTCACTTTAACGTTGGATTTACTGATAAACACAGTACTAAATATCAGAGTTAACAAAAACATTCGCGGAATATTAAAAACATTCGAACCATTTCATTACATAACCATATTTCTTGTCTTAACGATCATTCCAAATCATTTAACACAATAATTGTCTTTAAAATAACATAACATTCCTTAGATGCCAGCTTCTTCAAGTCCATGCCATGTGTCTCCCCTTATGCAAGTTGCCTCATTCTACTCACCCGCGTGCATACTAAAAGTCCGCTACGCAGAGTGAGTTCTAATTAATCAGGCGACATACAATACATCCACATACTAACATATACACCCAAAAGTACATACCTTCACATTTACTTACATACTTACTTACATACGTACTTACATACGTACTTTCATTCTTTCTTTCGTACTTACATACATACTTTCATTCATACATATACGTTTTAAAGAGCATTCCGCCCTATAACCTTCTCCGATATTATTAGGGTCGGTTCCCTACGTTCGCCGATGTTATTAGGGTCGGTTCCCTACATTCGCCCATACTATTAGGGTCGGTTCCCTTCATTCACCGATATTCTTAGGGTCAGTTCCCTACATTCGTACTACTATAACATACCTGTCATTTACATACATTCCTTAACAATAGGTGCAATCTCCATAGAGCTTTCATGTACCATCAACATATCATACATACATTGTTCATACATCATATAATTTCATACACACATCATTCATATATCACACATATCAATCATACCTTTAACTACCACTTGACGGCACGTGCAATATCCGAAGATCGTTCACACACCATCAAGCAATCATCATACATAAATCATACTAGGAATACACTTATCACCTAAGGTAAGTGTATTAACTATCACATCGAGTATGCACACAGCCCCGAAAACATAACAAGGAAGTAGGGCTAGAAACTCACATCAACGCGGTTGCGTTCACCGTTTACGGTTATTCCCCTCTTTAGCTGTGCACGACTAACTGTATAACAATTACGCGTATTAATTACTATCACTATCCATATCGTATTTCTAGTCCAATTATAGCCCTCAACGAATGGGGTCCGGGGTCATCGCCCCTGGCAGAGGGGTCTTGGGGCGACATCCTTACCTCGTAGACCTTTTCTGGCGCCGTCCACGGAAAAACGCGATTTCGCCGGAAAAACGAGTTTTGACCCGTTTTCACCCCGTTCGATCCAGATCTGAACTAGGGTGATCCCTAAGCTCATCTTAGGTCCGGTTTATACCCGAATCCACCCGGATCTCTTGACTTAAACGGTTTAACGGTTTCGGTTCGACGTTTTGTGACTATATTTAACGGTTTAAGTTCATACAATATCATACTATTATTGCCTTAGGTCGGAGTCGGTTCTTCTTCTACCTTTCGGCTAGAGAGAGAAAGAGACTAGAGAGAGAGAGAGAGCTTAAGTGTGTGTTTTGGGAGGTGTATGGAGTATGTGTAAAATGAATTAAATGGGTGATTAATGGTTTATATAATTATGGATCATGGGCTTAAGCCCATGGTCTTTTCCACTTTCCATCTTAACCCAAGTCCATAACCCAATTCCATTTAACCCAACACTAGCCCGACTCATAATAACCATACTTTCATTTATTAACCGAAATGAGAAAACAGGATGTTACAAGTCTTCCCTCCTTAAGGAGGTTTCGTCCCCGAAACCTAACTATTACATAAACAAATCTGGAAAAAACTTGCGCATATCCTCCTCGGCTTCCCATGTAGCGTCCGATCCTTTGCGATGCTTCCATATCACTTTCACCAGAGGTATAACCTTGTGTCGGAGTTGCCATTCCTTGCGATAAACTATCTCGATTGGTTGCTATCAACCTAAAACTTGGATTACAAGTCCAAGTCCTAACCAAATTCAAGGTTGAATAAATTAAGGCGTAAAATTTTGAGGAAAGGAAAAAAAAGTTTCTCTCTCTAGGAAAGGCGATTTTGGTGTCTAACCCTATGCGATCGGCCGCATAGGGTTTTTGGCTTTCCTTGGGTTTTTTGTTGCTCTAATCTTGTTCCAATCCTTGGTTCTGATTGCTTAGTAGGTTTGTTATTGATCACGGCTATTGTTATAGTTTAGTTAGATCGATAACACCCTATTAATTGATTAAGGATCTTGTGGTTTTCAAGGTTAGGGTTGTTTCTTATTTCTTGATCTTGTTCGTTCTTGGGGTTGTTAGATCTTGGATCTTTGGGCAGATTTGGATTAAGGTTCCATTCTCCTCTTGGTTCCTTGGATTCGGCTGGCTTGGGTTTCTTGGATTCGGCTGGATTAAGGTTCTTGTTATTGGTTCTTGATCTTGTTCTTGGTTTCTTCGTTCTTGGCTGTTACGTGAGATCTTGTTCTTGGCTGAATCTTGCTCTTGATCTTGATCTTGATCTTGTTATTGGCGGACCTTGTTCTTGATCTTGATCTTGATCTTGGTTTGGCCGAATCTTGTTTTTGATCTTGTTCTTGGCTGATTTGGTTTATTGTGAGTGAGATATTGTTCTTGATTTGGTTTGATCTTGGCTGATTCGTGTTTCCTTATTTATTGATCTTGATCTTGATATTGATTTTGGGGTATCTTGGCTGGATTTTTATTGGGGTTGCATGGAGAAAAAGGGTGGCATTGGTTCTGTTGATCAGGTTATACATGGGTTTCCAGCGAATCGGGTAACGAACATTGATGGGGCTCCCCCTCGTAGGGGGGTTCTGAAAACTGGTTCTTCGGGAAACCCTATTGTTACGGGTTCTTTTGGTTCGTTTGCTGCAAACACTACATTCACTGCTCCGTTAAATGACGTTATCCATAATGTTGGTGGTTGTTCAGCAGTGGGGAACAAAGCTAGTGGTTGCTTGAGCGATAACAAGGGTATTGGATCAGGTTCGCTAAAGAGTCAACAAGATAAGGGTTGTTCAGCTTTTGTTCCGAATGAAAATAAGGTGGTTGGAGCTGAATCGTCTAATATTCAGAGGGATGTAGGGAAGGAAAAACATATGGAAAATTCAAAGCCTTCCTACATGAGTGTTGTTCAACTTGAAAACAAAACATCGAAGGCAACTTTAAGAAAAGTAAATGTTGAATCAACGATGGATGGAGTTGATGTGGTTATACCGGTTGATTCTGTCAAGAAAGTTAAAGAGAGGTTTAATAATACTTTGTTTGGCTATTTTTTGGGTAATAGACTCCCTTTTCCGGTTGTTGAGGATTTTGCTAAGAAAAATTGGAACAAATATGGGCTTACGAGACTAATGATGAATGCGAAAGGGTTTTTCTTTTTCAAGTTCCATACGGAAGCTGGGATGATGAAGTTGATTGAGGATGGTCCTTGGATGGTTAGGAATGTTCCCATTATTCTCCAAATTTGGACTATGGAGTCAGATTTGGAGAAGGAGGATGTACGGTCTGTTCCGGTTTGGGTCAAATTACAAAACATTCCCCTGGGTGCCTTTACTGAGGAGGGTCTAAGTATGCTCGCGTCAAGAATTGGGGATCCGATAAGTATGGACTCTTATACTGCTAATATGTGTAAGGAATCGTGGGGAAGAAGTAGTTTTGCTAGAGTACAGGTTGAGCTCCATGCAAATCAGGAGATTAAAAGGAAGCTTGTTGTTGCTGTTCCGGATACGTGGGGGGAGACAAATAAGATCTCGGAGATTAAAGTTGAATATGATTGGGAGCCCCCCAGATGTTCTTTATGTGAGGTGTTTGGCCATTCGAACGCCCAGTGCCCGAAACAAGTTCACGATAGAAAGTTAAATGACGAACAAACGAAAGTCACTAATGATGATGGTTTCCAGAGGGTGAAGGGAAAGAAAAAAGTTAATACGCAAATCAAGAAACATAATCTTGTCTACCGACCGGTGGTTAAACCTGCTGTGCCACAAACTATAAATAAACCATCCGCTCAAGAACAAGACAATAATTATCCTGTGGGTAAACCTACAACTTCCATGGCTAAGGGGGTCCAGTTAAAGGAAAATCATACTGTCCAAACCAGTAACAGGTTTGGTAAGTTGGCGGACGAGTCGGAAAGTGATGAAGATGATGATGATGTGGAGGAGTTGGTTACGGATGTGGCTAAAGCTATGAAAGCGGATATTTTTTCTGAGGGTGCAAGCACACCCGGTGAATTGGGTGTTTAATGGGTACCATCGCCACTTGGAATATAAGAGGGTTGAACCGCCCTCTTAAACAAAAAGAGGTTCGTAAGGTAATACAAGATAATAATATTCAGGTATGCGCTATTCTTGAGTCTCACGTCAAATTAAACGCGGTTTTTGATGTTTGTAAGAAGATCTGTAATAATTGGGATTGGACCAGCAATGGTAGTGTTTGTGATAAAGGTACTCGGATTATTGTGGGGTGGAATACGGATTTGGTTGATCTTATGGTTATTGATTATTCGAATCAGGTTCTTCACGTTCAGTTAAAGTTTAAGCTTGATTGCAAGGTGATGTATGGTTCTTTCGTGTATGCTGAGAATTGTTATTTGAAAAGAAGGGAGTTATGGCGTAATCTTCTTGTTCATAAACAACTCACTCGTGATAAACCTTGGGCTTTACTTGGTGATTTTAATTGTGCTCTTAGTTTGGAAGACAGCTTGCATGGTTCTTCCAAAATTTCTACTGGAATGATTGATTTTCGTGATTGTGTTAACAACATTGAAGTTGAGGATATAAAGGGGGTCGGACTCAAATACACTTGGAGCAATAAACCGAAAACGGGTATGGGCCATTTTAAAAAGCTTGATAGGGTGATGGGAAACTCTAAATTCTTGGAGATTTTTAATGATTCTTCGGCGGTGTTCCTTCCGTACCGGATTTCAGACCACTCTCCATGTCTATTGAAATTCCCCTCTCTTATTAAAGGTAAGCCTAAACCGTTTAAATTCCCTAATTTCTTGATTGAAAAACCGGGTTATCATGATATTATTGCTAAAGGCTGGAATATTGAGGTGAACGGGTATCACATGTTTCGCGTGGTAAAGAAACTCCAGAACTTAAAACACCCTATTCGTTCTTTGCTGTACCGGCAAGGCAATCTCCATAAGAAAGTTACTGACCTAAGAACCCGTCTGGATGCTTGTCAAACCCGCCTTGACACTGACCCTACTAATTTGGAGTTGATTCGGGAACAGAGTAATTATCTTAAGGCTTATCATGAGGCGGCTAAGGATGAGGAAGAATTCCTTAAACAAAAGGCTAAAGTTGATTGGTTAAAGCTTGGTGACTCTAATACTGCATACTTTCACAATTCTTTGAAAATGCGAAACCATAGGGGTCGCATTGATATTATAAGTGATGCTCAGGGCCGTTTATTTGAGGGGTTGGATGTTCCTTCGGTGTTTGTTAATCATTTTACGAACATCTTTGGCTCTGATTTGAAACCATTGAGGAAACTGGATAATCAGATGTGTACTACTAAACTCTCGGCCTCCCAGGCGGAGTTTATGATTAGACCTATCTCCGATTTGGAAATCAAGGATGCGGTTTTCTCTATTGAGAATTCCAAAGCGCCGGGACCTGATGGTTTTTCCTCGGCCTTTTTCAAGAGTTCTTGGGATATTGTTGGGAAAGATGTGTGTTTGGCGGTTCGTGAATTTTTCAGCAGAGGAAGTCTCCTTAAACAGGTAAACCACACCATTATTGCCCTTATTCCTAAAGTGACTAATATTGTGACTCCGAATGATTTTCGTCCCATCTCGTGCTGCAACACTTTATATAAATGCATTACCAAGATTATCTCGGTTCGTATGATGAAGGGGTTGGAGTCGTTAATTGATATTAATCAGTCTGCGTTTGTGCCTGGGCGTAGGATTTCTGATAATATCCTTTTGACCCAAGAATTAATGCATAATTACCACACTAATACAGGTCCGCCTAGATGTGCTTTTAAAGTTGATATCCAGAAAGCCTATGATACGGTCAGTTGGGACTTCATACGTGATATTCTTTTTGGGTATGGTTTCCACGATAAGATGATTCAGTGGATAATGGAGTGCATAACCACTTCTTCTTTTTCGATAGCAGTTAATGGGAATTTACACGGGTTCTTTAGTGGTAAAAGAGGTCTGAGACAGGGTGATCCGATGTCCCCTTATATTTTCACGCTGGTTATGCAAGCTCTCACGTTGATTCTGCATCGAAAGGTTCGTATTGATGGATCGTTCCGTTTTCATCGATGTTGTGAAAAGTTAAATATTATCAACATTTGCTTTGCGGATGATTTGTTCCTGTTTGCTCGTGGTGATGTGAATTCTGCTAAAATTATTATGGGGGCTCTGAATGATTTCAAAGATATGTCCGGGCTTACTCCGAGTGTTCCGAAAAGTACCGCGTTTTTCTGTAATGTCCCGGACCGTGTTAAAGGTGGTATTTTGAATATTATGCCCTTTGTTGAAGGAAGGCTCCCGGTTAAATACTTGGGGGTTCCTCTTATATCCACGAGGTTAAATTACCGGGATTGTAAGAGGTTGCTGGATTGTATGGATAGTCGGATTGGAGATTGGAAGAATAAAACTTTATCTTTTGCGGGTAAATTGCAGCTGGTCAGGTCTGTTCTTTCGTCTTTATATATTTATTGGGCTGCTGTGTTTTCTCTCCCTTCTAGACTTATTGCTGATCTTGAGAAACGGATTAAAAACTTTCTTTGGGATTATGGTCAAAATAAGGGAAAGCATAAAGTCTCTTGGGATATTGTGTGTCGGCCGAAGTGTGAAGGTGGTTTGGGTATCCGGCGTATACGGGATGTCAATAACTCTCTGCTGGTTTATCATATTTGGAGCTTAATCAATGTGCGTAACTCGTTGTGGGTTAAATGGATTTATGAGTATAAAATGAAGGGGCGAAATTTTTGGAGCTTGCAGATTCCTAACTCGTGTACGTGGGGATGGAGGAAAATTCTTCAGTTCCGTCCTCAGATTAGAAAATTTATATGGCATGAAATTGGGAATGGGAGATCTACTTCAGTTTGGTATGATAAGTGGGATGAGATTTGTCCTTTAATTGAATATATTAACCCTAGAGCTATTCATCGTGCTGGCTTGTCTTTAGAGACCTGTGTCAGTGATGTTGTTCATCATAATAACTGGGGTTGGCCGCCGGATTGGATTTTGAGGTATCCAATTCTTTTGAACCTAAAAGAAGTCAGCATTTGTCCGGATGAGAGGGACAAGATCGTGGTAATGGATGAGAATGGGACTTCAATGAATTTCTCGGCGTCTGGAATTTGGAATCTTATTCGGAGACCGGCTGATAAGGTGTCTTGGGTGCATGTTGTTTGGTTCTCTCAATGTGTTCCAAAACACTCCTTTATGTTGTGGATTGTGCTTCATGATAGGTTGAGCACGCAGAATCGTATTATGGGATGGAAAATTGGTGGGTATCCAAATTATAACTTGTATTGCTGCCCTCTTTGTAATGGAGAGCCGGATTCTCGTAACCACCTCTTCTTTGAGTGTAAGTTCTCTGCTGAGGTTTGGAGTATTGTAAGAATGAAAGGGAAGTTGCAGGGATGTAGGAATGGTTGGGCGAATATTCTTCAATATGTGTCTCAATTTGGAATGTCCAACTCTATTGAAAATGTTGTTAATCGGCTGCTATTTGGGGCTTCGGTTTACGTTATCTGGAAGGAGCGAAACAACCGGCTTTTCAAGAACTCTTTGAAGACCCCGAAGATGGTTGCGGACGAAATCATTAGGGGGACGCGCCTAAAGCTTATGACTCTAAAGTTCAAGAATTCTGAACGGGTTAATCGGGTTCTCGAGGATTGGCACTTTCCGCGGGGAGTTTCCCACCAGATTGATGATAATGGTTGATTTGTTTTAGTTTTGTTTTTTTTACATTGTTCTTGTGTAAGCTTTGGCTGTGTTTACCAATGTTTGGTGGTTTTGGTTTGTTTACTCTTGTATGGCATGTCATACATGAGAACTAATATGGCACTCTGTCATATTACTTGTACTTTTTGATTGTGTGGAATGCATTTAACCGGGTGAATCCCTTTACCCAAAAAACTGTTTATCAACCTCAATGTCCATTAATGGCACGTGCGACGTGTCATCAGCCAGACATTTTCTCAGATGAGAAACATGGAAGGTTGAATGAATTCCTTCTAACTCTTCAGGCAAACCTAGCTTATAAGCCACTTCCCCTACTCGATCTAGAATCTTGAACGATACAATGTACCTTGGACTCAACTTTCCTCTCTTCCTAAAACGAATAATTCCTTTCCAAGGCGAGACCTTGAGCATCACATTGTCACCAACGTTAAACTCGATTGGTCATCACCTCTTATCAACATACGACTTCTGTCTATCTTGAGCAGCATTCATTCAAGCTTTGATCTGATCAAACTTTGAAGAAGTTTCTTGGACAACTTCCAAACTCCCCATCTCCCTTTGACCAATCTCTCCCCAACATACCGAAGTTCTAAAACGTCTTCCATATAACATCTCGAATGGTGGTATACCAATACTTGAATGGGACTGTTGTTGTAAGAGAATTCTGCTAGATGCAGATGATCATCCCAATTTCCACCAAAGTCTAAAACACAAGCACGTAGCATATCCTCAAGGGTTTGGATCGTCCTTTCAGACTGTCCATCTGTTTGAGGATGATACGCCGTACTGATGTTCAATAACGGTACTCCATGCTTGGATACAACCTCCTTAATGAACAAGCTTGCCAACGTTTCTGACGAGATAGCCTCTCGTATAGGCAGAAAGTGAGGATTCTTGGTCAAACGGTCCACAATCACCCAGATGGTATCATGATTCTTAGCTGTACGAGGTAGCTTAGTTATGAAATCCATGGTGATGTGTTCCCATTTCCATTCAGGTATCTCCAAGGGTTGCATCTTTCCATAAGGCTTCTGATGTTCGGCTTTAACTTGTAAACTAGTTAAGCACTTACTGACATAATCTACTACATCATTCTTCATTCCCGGCCACCAATAATCTCTTTTCAGATCTTGGTACATCTTCGTAGCTCCTGGATGAATCGAATACCTTGACTTATGAGCTTCATCTAAGATTCAACCTCTGAGATCTCCATGGCGTTGGATCCACATACGGTCAAACCTAGTCTTAACACTATGCGTGTTTTCCATCCACTCGTTTTGCTGACCGAAAATTCTTTCTTTCTTCACTAGCCCTGCATCTACCAGCACCTCTATTTTCACTTTGACAATTTCTTCAAAAAGACTTGAATTCATAATCAACTGGAATGACTTTACTGTTGCAATGACTTCCTCATTCTTACGGTTTAGCGCAACAGCGACCACATTAGCTTTACCAGGATAGTACTTAATATCGCAGTCATAATCCTTTTTCAGTTCTAACCATCTTCTCTGCCTCATGTTCAGCTCTTTCTGTTTGAAGAAGTACTTTAAACTCTTATGGTCCGTGTAAATGGTACACTTAGTAACACACAGGCAATGCCTCCATATCTTAAGAGCGTGCACTACTGCTGCTAGCTCTAAATCATGCGTCGGGTAAGTACTCTCATGGACTTTCAACTGTCTAGACGCGTAAGCTATCACCTTCAACACGCAACCTAACCCACGATGCGAAGCATCAGTACAAACAACCAAATCCTCGTCACCATCGGGTAAAGTGATGATTGGAGCTTACGTGAGTCTCTTCTTTAAATCCTGAAAAGCCTCTTCCTAGAACTTACCCCGACTGAATACTATCGACTTTCGGGTCATACCGGTCAACGGTGGGCTATCTTGGAGAAACCTTCGATGAATCTCCTATAGTAGCCAGCTAACCCTAAGAAGCTTCGTATATCAGTCGGTTTCTGCGGAGTCTTCCAATTGGTTATTCGCCTCAATCTTAGCTGGGGGGTAATCCCTTCAGGATTAATCACATAACCTAGGAATTGCACTACCCGTAGCCAGAACGTGCATTTCGAGAACTTAGCGTACAATTTCTCTTTCTTCAGAGTCTCCAATACCTCTCTCAGATGTTCAGCATGATCAGACTCGCTCTTTGAATAAATTAATATATCATCGATGAATACAATAACCGACTTATCCAACATTGGCCGACACACCCTATTCATCATATCCATAAATGCCGCAGGAGCATTTGTTAGACCGAATGACATTACAAGGAACTCGTAGTGTCCATACCGCATTCGGAACGCTGTCTTAGGGATGTCTGCCTCCTTCACCTTCAGCTGATGATAGCCTGATCTGAGATCTATTCGTGAGAACCAACTTGAACCTTGCAGTTGGTCAAACAGATCATCAATCCTTGGCAAAGGATATCTATTCTTTACCGTAAGCTTGTTCAACTCGCGATAGTCTATGCACATTCTCATACTTCCATCCTTCTTATTTACGAACAACACTGGTGTGCCCCACGGGGAAACACTTGGTCTTATGAAACCTTTGTCGAGGAGTTCTTGCAGTTGTGACATCAATGCTTTCATCTTTGACGGCGCTAGACGGTAAGGTTCTTTCATGACAGGTTGGGCTCTTGGTATTAGATCTATCTGGAATTCTATCTCTCGCCCTGGCGGCAACCCCAGAAGATCGCACACTATAGGAACATTTTTCATTTCTTTCGTATCGGCCGTAGCGTTGACAACATACGCCAGGTAGGCACCTCACCCTCGCCTGAACAAACCTTCGGCTTTTATTATTGAAATGACGTTAAACCCCGTACTTTTCTTATCACCATAAACCGTCACCGCACTACCATCTAAAGACTTTAGCTTTATTATTCTACTCTTACATACTATCTGAGCTTCGTATTCAGATAACCAATCCATTCCCAAGACTACATCGAACCCTCCAAAGGTAATAACATACAAAGTAACAGGGAACTGATGTCCCTCTAACTCTATCTTACAATCCTTAACCATTTTCATTATTTCACCGAGGTGTCACTAGTGGTTTCTACTATGAAGGTTTCAGACACTCGGCAACTTTTCATTCTTGCTAGTTTACTAAACGTCGTAGTTACAAAACTTCTATTCGAACCCGAATCAAATAATACTGAAGCAGAAATACCATTTACTAAGAATGTACCCGTCACAACATCAGGAATCTGCCTAGCTTGTTCCTGGGTCAGCATGTAGGCTCTAGTTCTTGGCCTTTTTTTATCAGCATCTTTCTTCTCACTCCCTCCAGCTTCACCACTCGTACAAGTCCTCTCCATGTGACCTGTCTGTCCGCACTTATAACACGCTGGCTTCACATAGCAATCTTGAGCAAAGTGCCCCATCTTACCACATTTGTAGCAGGCATTTGACCCTGATCTACACTCCCCACCATGGGACTTCCCACACTTGCGGCACACCTCAGACCCAGTGCCCCACTTGCACTCTCCAGCGTGCATCTTTCCGCACGTCCTACATGACCTTTTCTCCCACACTCTCGGTTGCTTGTTCTTAGGGTTCCATATCTGAGTACCAGGTCGTTTGGCAGGCGCGACCCACTTCTTCTCCTTCTTCTCTTCTATAGCCACCTCATCTGTCAAGTCCTCATAAACCGTTTCCGCGAGCCCCACCGCAGAATCAAAAGTACCTGGTCTACCAGCCTTGACCAAGACGTAAACATTCTGTGTTAGTCCCCTAAGGTGGCATTTGATCCGCTTGGCCTCGGTGTTCACCATATCTGGCACCAACCTTGACAGACGGTTGAATTCAGTGAGGTATTCGCGGTGCATCATGTTACCCGCCTTCAGACTCAAGAACTTCATATCAACCTTCTCTACCTCTGCATCAGCACAGAATCGTTTCATCATTAACTCCTTCAGATCGTCCTATCTCAAGTCCTTGATCTCCTCTCGACTCTTCCTCTGCTCAACTGTCTCCCACCAGTACATCGCCGCCTCACCGAATGATTGGGTAGCATACCCCACAGCTTGGTCTGGACGGCATTCGCTAATTCGGATAATTTTGTACGTCGCGGTTATCCATTGGAGAGTAGCGATTGCGTCTCCCAAGCCATTTAGCTTTGGTGGGTCACAACCCTTGAAGAACTTATAGTTGCACCCACCTCGGCCCCTTTTCTTGTCATCAGCCTTTACTAACTTAACCACGCTTGATTCTTCCCCCACCCCTTCATCATTTTTCTTACCATCTCCTTCCACCCTTTCAGCGGTTCTTTCACGGCCTCCAGCAGACCCTTCAGGATTCATGTTTTTCACTGCAGTTGCTACCGCTTGAGCAATGGCTGTTTGAATTGCGGGGTCCAGTTGAACTCCCTCGTTGTTACTCGGATTTCGACCAGCTGCACTTCCTTCGCCTTCATTGCTAGTGGCTGCCTCTACTGACGGTTCTCGGACAACACGTGGCCTACCACGACGTCCTGTACGCCCTCTTTTTCCAGTAGCTTTCTTAGCTCCAGCCATTCGTATTCTATAAGGAAACACAAACGTCATCACTTAAGGAACTATTTAGTACAAGGATAGTAAGGCTAACAGGTAATAACAGTAGCCAGCTGTGATTAGCTGCTCACGTTACCTTCCGCGTCTTATACACTTCCTCTTATGAGTCTATTTGTGCTAGTTCTACTTCTAACAGTTTGACACTCAAACAGTTCATATAATCACATACTCCTATCCATATCCATTAAGCTAGCATTCATACATTCTTTATTTAGCAATTACGCAAAAATCTGGTCATCATTTTACTTTACACGTGAATTTAATCACATAATTTACCTTTACATAGCTTGCTTGAGTGACATATGGCATTCTCGTACTGGCATCTTCTTTCTTTTCTTACTTTTATCCCATTCTCTGTTCGAGTCTAAGCATGTAGGATGCTTAAATCTCTCGAACTTTGCTCTGATACCAACTTGCAAGGCCCCGTTACCGGTGCCTCACTTTAACGTTGGATTTACATATAAACACAGTTCTAAATATCAGAGTTAACAAAAACATTCGCGGAATATTAAAAACATTCGAACCATTTCATTACATAACCATATTTCTTGTCTTAACGATCATTCCAAATCATTTAACATAAGTCTTCAAAATAACATAACACTTCTTTGAGATGACAGCTTCTTCAATTCCATGCCATGTGTCTCGCCTTATGCAAGTTGCCTCATGCTACTCACCTGCGTGCATACTAAAAGTCAGCTACGCTGAGTGAGTTCTAGTTAATCAGGCGACATACAATACATCCACATACTAGCATATGCACCCGAAAGTACATACCTTCACATTTCCTTACATACTTACTTACATACGTACTTTCATTCTTTCTTTCGTACTTACATACATACTTTCATTCATACATATACGTTTTAAAGAGCATTCCGCCCTATAACCTTCTCCGATATTATTAGGGTCGGTTCCCTACGTTCGCCGATGTTATTAGGGTCGGTTCCCTACATTCGCCCATACTATTAGGGTCGGTTCCCTTCATTCACCGATATTCTTAGGGTCAGTTCCCTACATTCGTACTACTATAACATACCTGTCATTTACATACATTCCTTAACAATAGGTGCAATCTCCATAGAGCTTTCATGTACCATCAACATATCATACATACATTGTTCATACATCATATAATTTCATACACACATCATTCATATATCACACATATCAATCATACCTTTAACAACCACTTGACGGCACGTGCAATATCCGAAGATCGTTCACACACCATCAAGCAATACTAGGAATACACTTATCACCTAAGGTAAGTGTATTCACTATCACATCGAGTATGCACACAACCCGGAAAACATAACAAGGAAGTGGGGCTAGAAACTCACCTCAACGCGGTTAGGTTCACCGTTTACAGTTATTCCCCTCTTTAGCTGTGCATGACTAACTGTATAAGAATTACACGTATTAATTACTATCACTATCCATATCGTATTTCTAGTCCAATTATAACCATCAACGAACGGGGGTCCGGGGGCAGCGCCCCTGGCAGCGGGGCTTGGGGCGGTAGCCCCTAGCAGTGTCCAAGGGGCAGAGCCCCTGGCGGGGGTCACCTCAATTTTATTTCCATTAACTGTCTTAACACATTTTTCTTTAGGATTTTAAGTTGTTTCTGATTCGTTAACTCATTTCTTATAACGAATTAAGCCTGATTCTTAAACTAATTCGTTATCTTTCATGATCTATTTCGTTAGTTGATTCCTTATTCTGGTTCGCTATCTCAACATGGTCTGGTTCGTTACTTGGTTCTTAACGAATTGGGTTCGTAACGAACTGGTCCTTGTAACGAATTGAACCCTATAACGAATGACCCCTCTGTAACGAATTGGACCTTCTAATTCGTTATCTCCTTTCATGAATGGCTATAACGAATTGGTGTTAATTCGTTATCCTTTTCGTTAACGAATCTGGATGCGAACTAAGGCTAGTTCGTTAAGCTTCCCTTAACGAATCTCCAGACGAAATACCCTTAGTTCGTTACGCCCACTAACGAACTAGGGTTAGGTCAGAATGTCAGGGAACATTCCATGACATCCTTACCTCGTACACCTTTTCCGGCGCCTTCTCCGGAAAAACACGATTTCGCCGGAAAACGAGTTTTGAACCGTTTTTCACCGTTTTTCACCCCGTTCGATCCAGATCTGAGCTAGAGAGATCCCTAAGCTCATCTTAGGTCCGGTTTATACCCGAATCCACCCGGATATTTTTGACTTAAAGGTTTAACGGTGTCGGTTTGTTGTTTCGTGACTATATCTAACGGTTTAAGCTCATACAATATCATACTATCATTACCTTAGGTCGGAATCGGTTCTCCTTCTACCTTTCGGCTAGAGAGAGAGCTTAAGTGTGTGTTTTGGGAGGTGTATGGAATATGTGTAAAATGAATTAAATGGGTGATTAATGGTTTATATAATTATGGATCATGGGCTTAAGCCAATGGTCTTTTCCTCTTTCCTTCATAACCCAAGTCCATAACCCAAGTCCATAAACCAATTCCATTTAACACAACACTAGCCCGACTCATAATAACTTATACTTTCATTTATTAACGGAAATCAGAAAACGGGATGTTACACTTAGAATATTTAGAAATTGGATTTCTATATATTTGCACTTGTGTAATATATATATATATTATATAGATAATTTTTATTTTGATAGAAGACATTCATATTGTTGTTTAAGTTGGTTAAAGAACAAATATGAAAAACTTGTTACATAATACATGTTTCCTTTCAATGTTATGTTACATTATATTATGACATACATAAAATAAATAACAAGATAAAATAATTTGGAGTTTGAATTTTGGGAGGAGACCAAAGAGGGCCGCCCCCTTCCCCCCTCTCTCTCATCTCTTTATTATTATTTTTATTATCAAGGACATGCATTAGGTTAATTGGTCGAAGGATGGTGCATTTGAATCTCATATTTCTCTCTCACACACACAAGAAAACTCTCTCTTTTCTCTGCTCCATTTTTCGGTCAAGGTAGAAGAAAACAAGAAGGATTTCTAAGGCCAAATCCTAGGAATTCAAGGTGTTTGTTGGTGGCTTGGGGGTATACAAGCTTGAAACACTTTTCAGTTGAAGGCTAGCTATTCAACCATCATCTTCTTCATCCTCCTTGCATCTTGAAAGGTTGTATTTACATTAACACCCTATGGTTGTTGATTTTGATAGCATGTATTCTTGTATTTGGATCCCGGTTTTGGGTTTTACATATAAAATTGGTTTTATATTAATCTAAATAACAAGATTTAAAACTAATTAATCCGCTGCGTTTTTCATATAAATAGGTTTATATGACTTTGATAATCTTGTTAAAACCTAACAGTCAGAGCTAATGGCTCATGTTTACTACTGAACTGAACACATTAACTTGTTTCAATTTGAAAATTTGAAGGTCAAAGTTTATCAACAACACTTATTCTTCAATTACACTCTCTATTATGGATCAATTTCAAATTCGACTCAGATTTGTGTTTGCAATGTATTTCTTTTACTAGAAAAAAATGTATTAGGATATATTTTGTAAAGAAGATGCACACAAAGTTGGGGTTTTGGTTTTGGGCCTTAATCGGCCTCATAGTCGAAGATGAGATTTTAGCCTAATGACCAAAGCCCAAACTTGGAGGCCCATGGAAGCTAGGAGTTGAAGTTGGAGCCCAAAAGGAAGCCCAAATAAAGTGGAGAAGTCACAACATAAAGTGTACACTTGAGGCATTTGGATGCGGGATCAAGTGGGAGTTCACCGACACATGCCTTTGTTCATCTTGTCCCTTCGGAGAGACCTTTGGTACACTTGTTTCGGTCAATAAGTGTTGTCAAGATTAGGTGGCTATGGTTATGAAATTATTGTTGTTTTAGTTATGCTTGTTTGGTTGATTTATATTTTGTTTTGCATATGGACTGTTAAAACTTAAAATCAACAACTTGCATAAAATTGGTTACTTAGAAATCATTAGGTAATAAAATTGGTTTTCTTAAAGGTTAATGATTTCACAATAAAATGGGTTTTATTAAAAGGGATTTTGAAAATTGGTATTCAAACTAAATACCGTACATTTGAATGCATGCAAATTCAAGGTACATAAATTGTTTTCCAATATAGAATTTAGAAAACTTAAATCCCTTTTAAAACAAGTTTAACACCATCCTTTTATACAACACTTGAATCACTTGGGAACTCGATGTGGATAAAAGTCACCTAAACATATTTGAGAAAACTTGTGAGTTTGAGGTGGGTTTGCCATATTTGTTGGATAAAGGTCACCTAACCACTTCTATGTGCAAATTCACATGTGTGTGTAAGTAGGACGACTTGATTTGGAAACCATGTGAATAGGGTCACCGAAGCATGGCATACAAAGGTGTTGATGGGATTAAACATACCAATTAAACATATGATGTTTAACCGATCCCATAAACCTAGAAGTTGCAAAGGATCGCCAAACGTTGACTACCTTGTTAATTCAATAGTAGAATAAAGATCACCTAACTACTATGTGAATGTAACATTGGGTTCTAGATTTTAATCATTAATTGTCTTGCAGACAAAGAGGGTATTAACAATTAAAATAATTAAATAATACCGAAAATACTAAAATTGAGCTTTGTTAATTTATGTAGATGGCCGCAATCAACAATCCAACTAACGCAATTATCCCACCCGTGCATAACCTATCACTAAGGGCTATACTTGATAAGGGTCGTCTTAACTACAACAATTTTATGGATTGGTATCGAAATTTGAGAATTATTCTCAATCAAGAAAAGAAATCATACATATTGGACGATCCTATTCCCGACGAACCAAAAGTTGACGATTTAGATGCCTATAATGATTGGTTAAAATACACCGAGGATTCGGTGCAAGTTTCTTGCGTCATGTTGGGAACTATGATTCCCAAGATTCAAAAGGATTTTGAAAATCATGGGACATATGACATGACTACCCAACTAAAGGAAATGTTCCTTACTCAAGATAGGGTGGAACGCTTCGAAACGGTTCTAGCGCTTCATGCATGTCGTATGGAAGAAACCTAATCATTTCATCTTATGTGCTTAAGATGAAAAGCCAAATTGATCGACTCGAACGGCTAAATTGTCCCGTCTCAAAAGAATTGGCCACAGATATGATCCCTAATGGCCTAACCAAAAGATTTGAGACTTTTGTCATGAACTACAACATGAATGGATGGGACAAGAGCATTGGTGAGCTTCACGCAACGCTCAAAACGGCGGAAGTAGGACTGGGTATAAAGATTTTACCGGTTCTCACGATCAATGAAGGTGGAAACAAGAAGAGGCATCACCCGGAACCAAAAGCAAAGGTTGCCAAAGGCATGGGACACGTCAAGGGTAAGTTCAAAGGGAAGACTAAAGTGGAACCACCCAAACCAAAGGAGAAGAAGCTAAAGGTTAGCTTGGAGGATCCGTGCTTTGGTTGTGGTGAGATTATCATTGGATGAGAAATTGTCCAATCTATCTCAAGGAGTTGAAAGCAAGGAGGGATGCAGGGCAAACCTCAGGTACAACTATGATGATCCACATTGATCTTGATATTATTTCTTCTAACACATGGGTATTGGATACCGGATGTGGAACTCATATTTGCAATTTGTTGTAGGAGTACAAAAGAAGTAATTATTTCAAGAAAGTAGATATAAGTCTTTTCATGGGCAACGGAACAAAGTTTCAATGTCGAAGCCCAAGGAGATTACATTTTGAAGCTTCCAAATGGTTTGGAATTTGTTTTGAATAACATTTTCTTTGCTCCTAGTTTGACAAGGAATATTATCTCCGTTTCTTTTTTAAGACAATGTGGTTATGATTTGAAATTTGTGGACAATGGTATTTGTGTTTTTATGAATGATGCCTTTTATCAACAAAACTTATTCTTCAATTACACACTCAATCATGGATCAATTTCAAATTCATCTCAGATTTGTGTTCGCAGTCATCTAAGGATCATTTCTGCACGAGTCAATTCATCAAATCAATCAATCGCATCATGATTCCGATCAGGTTCATGATCACAGTTTGTTGCAGCATATAAGTGTTCAGCTCCAACGTATAAGATCATTTGGCCGTATTGTTGGGTTTTAGCAAGATTATCATAGTCCAAGTAAACCAATTTATTAGGAAAACGCAGCGGAAATTAAAGTTTTAAATCTTATTTTGTCAATACACATAAACCCGTTTATGTTAAAACCAATCCAGGATCCATACTCGATTCACACACTATCAATAACAACCATAGGGTGTTTCAAGAACATAACTTCAAGTCCAGAAATTAAAAGGGATGAATGAAATGACTGGCGAGATTCCAATAGAGAAATCCTCAAGCTTGTATACCCGAACAAGCTTCAACAAACACCTAGGTTGCTAGGATCCTTACACTTGTTGTCAAACAAAACCCCTTTTGTTCTTCCTCTTCTTGTTCTCGGATGGAAAGAGAGAAAAGCTTGAGAGGATATGCGTGTGTGTGAGAGAAAAGATGTTTTGTAAAAAAGTGATCTTCCAATGGAACCACATGGAAGGTCTTGAAAGAAACAACAAAGAGAGAGAGAGATAGAGGGAGAGAGAGAGTAGAATAGAGGGGCTGGCCCCCAAGGGGTTTCCCCCCAAAACCCAAAATCCAAAAATTTTGTTTATTTTCTTTTAACTATATATATTAATTTCCAAATAAATAATATTTTTCTCAAACATAAATTACCCACATAATTTATTTAACAAACAATTGCAAATATTTAGAAAACCCATTTTTCAAATAATATAAGTGTTGATAATTATTACTAAGATCATAACTAATAATAAATATCGCGGCGTTTGTCTAGCTTGTTATTTGATATGACCCGACTTGGATCATTACGTACTAGCCACATCAACTGAAATATGTGTCTTTGGCAGATCGATTCCAACAATCTCCCACTTGCACAAGATACATAGAAGATTGATGCAAATAGCAAATACCGCCAAACAACGGTATACTATCCCTAATACGCATGACGAAGTGCCATTCAATAACATCATCCCCTTCAAGTCCCTCACCTGAAATGATTTAGGTGAAACTATCATTTATCCTTTTTCCACAAATGTCATGTTAAATCCAGAGACACAGAGTGATCATTCTCTGTTGATTTAACTCATCAGGCCTTAGACATTTAACTCTCAACGAATAAGAGGGACAAATCCCCTATTGACTACATACGTCAATCACAATCACCTCGTACCATGCCTAATCGTAGCCTTATGTACCGTCATGTTTTAGAGCAGCGAAGAACTAAGTCAAAATATAATATTTGGTGAATATCAAAACCCAATATGTATCTTAGATCGGAGGATACTATGATATTCGCCTTTACTCAAATTTACTTATGATCACCAATCACAAGGATTCCATGTAGTAACATTTGAGGGCGGGTCAGTCCAATATTTATATACCATAAATATCTATGAACCTTGGAAACAACCCTTGCTATATTCATACGTCATGAATATCTACCAATCCAAGTTCATAATAGTCTTACCTTCATATTTGTTCTCACAACTATGATCGACTACGGACATTTAGAATAATCAAATTTTTCATGGATTTAAACATGCTAAAATGGAACATAACACAAAAACATAACCATAACCAAAACCATATGATTGAGTTAAAATAAAATTGTTCCGATATCCAAATACAAAATTTTGATCAAATCCAATCACTAGAATATCGAAGTCCTAAGGCACAAATAAGACCCTCATGCTTCGGACTTTCAAGGAGCTTCGTGAGTGGATCCACAATGTTTTGATCAGTTTGAACTTTGCGAATACATATCTTTCCTTTTTCAACTTCATCCCTTATGTATTTGAATCTCCGCTCAATGTGCCTAGTCTATTGATGTGCACGGGGTTCCTTGATTTGAGCAATCGCACCCTCATTGTCACAAAAGATTTCTAGAGGGTCCTGAATGGTACGAACTACCCCTAGGTCGGCAATGAACTTTCTAATCCATGCAGGTTCTTGAGCTGCCAAGGAGGCGGCGATGTATTCCGATTCAGGGGTGGACAAGGCTACCACGTCTTGTTTTGCGCTCTTCCAAGAGACAAAACCACCATTTAGAACGAAGACATATCCCGATTGTGACCGAGAGTCATCTCGATCAGTTTGGAAACTCGCATCCGTGTAACCCTTTACAACGAGTTCCTCTTCACCAGAGCCATATATTGGAAACATATCCTTATTCCTCCTAAGGTATTTCAATATGTTCTTAACCACCATCCAATGGCTAGTTCCCGGATTTTGTTGATATCTACTTGTCATGCCCAAAGCGCATGACACATCCGGTCTAGTGCATATCATGGCTACATGATGGATCCTATAGCATATGCGTATGGGACTCCATCCATTTTGGCTTGCTCATCCTTTGAGCTTGGATATTGAGATGCACTAAATATGTTCCTCTTTGAATAGGTACCAAACCTTTCTTAGAGTTTTCCATCTTGAACTTTTTCAAGATTTTGTCAGTGAATGCACTTTGATTCAAACCCATCAACCGCCTTGATCTATCCCTATAGATCCTTATTCCCAGAATATAGGCGACTTCACCAAGATCCTTGATGGAAAAGCAATTTCCAATCTAGGCTTTTACGCCCTCCATAGTTGGAATGTCATTTCCAAATAATAGTATGTCATTGACATATAATACCAGAAAGGTAATGATGTTCCCACTAGCTTTCTTATACACACAAGCTTCATCAGCGTTTTTGATGAATCCAAACTTCCTAAATCATCATTAAAATGGTGATTCCAACATCTAGATGCTTGTTTCAATCCATAGATTGATTTCTTTAACATGCATACTTTATTAGGATGTTGTGGATCGACAAAACCTTCGGGCTGAATCATATAGACATCTTCCTCAAGATGCCCATTTTGAAAAGCAGTTTTGACATCCATTTGCCATATCTCATAGTCATAATATGCGGCCATGGCAAACAAAATCCTTCTAGACTTTAGCATCGCTACAGGCGAGAAAGTTTCATCATAACCAACCCCTTGAGTTTGAGTGTAACCCTTTGCTATAACTCTAGCTTTATAAGTATCTAACTTTCCATGCATATTGGTTTCCTTCTTGAAAACCCACTTACTTCTAACCAGTTTGGAATTTAGAGGTGGTATAACCAAGTCCCATACTAGGTTGTCATGCTTGGATTGTATCTCAATGTTCATGGCTTCAAGCCATTATCACAATCAGATTTTGACATTAGATCTCGATATGTGGTGGGTTCATCCGAATCTACCACATATTATCCATCTATGCTAATTCTACTAGATTTGTGAACATTTTGAGTGTTTAGATCAACCATTTGATCATTCACAACAACCTCTTGTTGATTGCTAGTGTCAACCAGACGTGTATCAGCTTGTGGTTCTCTGTAACGATTCCGACGAAACCAGGTATACCCTAACAGGTAGACGTTAGTTACGTCATATGTAATGTCGGGTACATGAGTTACCATAGTAACTATACGAGAATACAGGGTTCACTGTATTGATTGTGCGTGAATAAATAATTCATCGTATTGAATATGCGATTAATCGATTGATAGTTATTGAAACCCGAACGAATCGAGGGTTCAATTATAGACGAGATATATGATATTTAGTGATTTTACGAAGCATTAATGCTTCGGGATAAGTAAAGTACGGCACAGAAAAAGAATTTCGATTTAATGGTACGACGGTACATTAAACGAAACCTTTAATACCAAACCGAGCAAGAGACAATCGATCAAGCCGAAAAAGATGCGCGATAATTAATAATATGATGTTTTGAGTTAATAAATGTCATGGTTTAAGTTTTTAAAGTTTTTAAATCGGTTTTATATAAATTTCATTTTTTAGCCGAAAAACAACCGTTTTGGCCTCGTTTTAAGCCGAATTAAACGTTTAACCGAGAAAGGAACTGAACCAGATTATCCAAAACATTATCCGGATTGCGGATATCCAAATGAGTGGCCAAAAATGAACTTGTGGGTCCCACCCCACCTTCCTTTAGTACCGATCGGACCTAGGGTCCCTTTTTACCCATGTTATTTTCTTTTTCCTCATCAATCCTCTCAATATTCATCAACTCATTCCATTTTATGATCCAAGATCCAAAGTTTTAACAAGAAAACTGAGGTAAAAATCGTGTTATTTACGTGTTCATCTTCGTTTCTTGAGTTTGTTTGCAAGAAAATGAGGTTTCAAAGATGAAAACCGATTCTTGCATGATCAAGTGATGTATACGGGTTATACAAGGGATCTTGGTCCAAGAAAGGAGTTAAACGAATCAAAAACGAATTTTTACGGTTGAATCTTTGTTTTTGAATCATAACCGAAACTATAGTGTAAGAGGCTTGATCGTGAGTGTAACTTGCTTGGTATTGTGGTATGTTGTTTGTAGGCTCTGTATTTAGTGGTAGATAAGGCGGAAAGATGAGTTCGTAGCTTGTAGTGGCGGAAAACGAAAGGTATATTCGGTTATGTTCGGTTTTGGGAAATTTGGACAGATTGTTGATGCTTTGAAGTTAGGTCATGAAATTATTCAGAGGTGTTAAACACATGAAAATATGAGTTCTGTGAATTTTTGGTAATTTTTGGATAAAGGATGAATATTTGGTGAGTTTAATGCTCGGTTTTGGCCAAAAATGGTGAAAAATAGTTAAATATCATGAAAAATTCTGGAAAATTGCAGATAAGCTTTTAATATCATGTATAAGTCACACACCAAATTTGAGGTCCGTTTTTGAAGTCTAAGTAGGCTTTTCGGTTAACCGAGTTCTAGGGATTTCTAGCTCGGTTTTAGTAAAAAGGGCATGTAAAAGAAGATTTTGGTTCTGGAAAAATTACAAGGTACTATGTGGATGGCAGGGGACATCCAGGAAAAATTTGGGATTTTTCTAAGATCGTTTGGTATTTACGACATATTTAGTGTTTAAATGGTGTTTAAAAATAGATAAATAAATTTTAAATATAAGAATTAATTCTGGAAATATTTTTATAAAATTCCCCATTGTTAAAAAGTGATTTGTGCAAAATTTCAAGATCCGAGAGTAAACGGATAATTAATCGTGCTAATTATCAAACTTTTAAAGTTAAAACGCGTAAACCGGTGAAGTTCGCTTAAGCGAGCTGACTGGTGTATAAAAACCCTAAAAATGGACTATTTTCATATAATTGAGTTGAACAAGTAAAAATGAATCATTCAAAAATAATTCGGATGATTTTGGTATTTTTAACCGATTTAACAGTTTCCGGTACGCCAAAGACGGAAACGGGTCCCGCGGTCAATCGGGGCGTCTAAACCGAGTACTAATTTCACCACTTTAATTAAATTATCAGTCAACAACTATTTTCGGGTCGTGTGTGACCAAACTCATTTTGAAACATAAAATTGGATAACCGTGCTAGGCACGCAAAACGGGGAAAACAAGCTATTAGAAGATTTGACTGTTGAACTCTAAACGACATCACAATCTGAGTCCGGAAAAGTGTTTCTGGGTTAACCTTGCCCCCAGAACGGGTACAGTGCTGGGTTAACAGTGTCCCCAGATGTACCGGTTAACCTGGTTAAAGTTATATTAATAATGAGTGTATAGTAACGATCGTATGGATCATACTACAGATTGGACGTGTTAACTGATCATGATTGTTGTTACCTGCTTGCATGTGCTAAGGTGAGTTTCACGAGCCCCTTCTTCTGAATTTTTTTCAAATATTTTCCCGGGGCGAAAAGCATGTTTCTATCAAAATGTTTAAATACGTACTGAACGCATGGATTTGCGTGTATCTATAAATATTTGATTGTACGGGAATCGTACGGAGTGAGTACAGGACTGGGTTAACAGTGTCCCCAGATGTCTTTGGAAGTGTTTCCGGGTTAACATCGCCCCCGGAGTGAGTACAGTACTGGGTTAACAGTGTCCCCAGGGGTTCCTAAAAGTGTTTCCGGGTTAACATCGCCCCCGGAGTGAGTACAGTACTAGGTTAACAGTGTCCCCAGGGGTTCCTAAAAGTGTTTCTGGGTTAACATTGTCCCCGGAGTGAGTACAGTACTGGGTTAACAGTGTCCCCAGATAATATTATATCATGATATGGATTTATCATGGTTTACTAAAATTGTGAAACTCACCAACTATTCCTAGTTGACCCGTTTTCTCACATGCTTTTCAGGTACAATTTAAATGAAGTGATTGCTTACGTGCTAAGTGCTTGTTGTGTGTAAGATTTGTGTGCGGGATGTCAGGATACATTATAACAGATAGAATTATGAATCGTATTGTATGATGTGTGTATCACCTAGACGGTAATGAAAGATGAGATAATGTAATTTTGAAGTATATTAATACATTCAGTTTTCTTTATAAACAATGTGGTTGATATCAGAGGTGTCCGTCGCATCCCGTTTACGTTTCCGCTGCGGTTGCGGGGTGTTACAGAACTTGGTATCAGAGCCATTGGTTATAAAGAATTAGGATGTCTTTAAAAGATACCTAAAATATAACCAGTAGCTCAAGTATTATAGGATCTGAATATCAACTAATAATAGATAGTGACGAGTATCGGGATGAACTCGGTCGAACAAGTGAGTTACTATGGTCCGGAACATAATAACAGACTTGTCTGCACGAGGGATATCAGGGGAAGTCACTGGGTACATTAATAGGTAAAAAATGGCAACATATGTGTAAAGTATATAATATTATTTATACGTGCTAAGGTGTATATATATATGTGCGTATCTTGTGGTACAAGTATTGAGAAATAGGACCCGAATAAGGAACCGGGGGACGAAATAATAAAAGTACCGAGGATGCTGAAATTTCTAGAGCATCGGCTGATGATTAGTCCGACTTATCGGGCCATAGTTATGATAGTACCAAGTTAAATCTCCCGTTTGACATTAATCAGAAATATTGAGTAACCGTCACTCCCAACCAAAATTGATGAATCCCTTACCCTACCAACACCGGTACCGTATATCCTAATAACCCCAGATGTTCACCCGAACTGTCGACCCTCACGTACGGACGGATCCGTACCTGAACCCATTCTTATTCCATTAAGGTAAATAAATAAATAAAATAATAGTAATAATAAATTTGATAATAAATCAGCAGATAAAAATAATATATAGAAATATATATATGTATTTCTCACTCTCAAACATATGAGTCATACCACCTCTAGATCGAGAATTACCGATTTCAACGAACCTAGAACGCCTGAGGACATTGACTGAGCAAGTGATAGAGTTTCCCATAATAGTAATTAATAATATTTGAAGGCAACCCATGTTGCGCGATTACCTTGAACCTTGCAACTCCCTATGTTATCCTTATATCCGTTAGATGCCTACGCCCATGTATGCTCGAATGGAATGATTACCCATACACAATGAGGTGTTGGAGTCATTATAGCATAGTTGGTCGTTCGTTCGTAGATGGTATACCGTGTATGCCGGATATACAAATAGATACGGATATTATAACTCCGTGGTACGTAATCGTTAGTGCTCACGGTGAGCATGTATCGGTTATGATGACATGCAGAAGGATATTGAAATCAAGCCTGTTAAACATTAATCTTTGTTGAGAAAGATCTATACGTCAGTTGGTGACAAGGGTTATGAAACATATTTGAACGTTAACCGACGTCAGGTTAAGTCCATATGTTATTATATTTGTGGGACATATATATTAGATACTGATATGTGTAATATGTATGATAATATTTGGTGTGTATGTGTACCTGCTGTCATGATTGAGCTGGTAACGAGTTATACGGTGAGATTAGTATTGATTACTGCGTACGGGATGAGTACGGCAGAATGACATAAAAAGAGTAACTCCAATGATGGAGATTGATATGATTCAGTTGATTGCTCAAAGATAGCAGATGATGATACCGAATGTCGTATCACAGATCACTGCTAGTATTGATGCAAATGTGATCGCAAGATTGTAGATCGAGCAATCACATGAATATGAATATTTCAATTCTTGGTGGTATTACTAAAAGTGATAATGTTCCACCAAATACTATTATGACCACAAGTATTAGTTATAAACTAAACATGAATAGTAGTCGTAATGAATTAGATCCGGTATGAAGGATATGTCTGTTGATTGTGTTAAGGAAATTATTAATAGTTTACTGATGGTAAAGGGAGGAATGGATTAGCGAGTGGATAGAAAAGATCGAAATGGTTAAGGATATTGGTATGAGTCTAGAACATTGTGTAGTGAAATATGCTACAGATATGTTGGTAGATTATGTTGTATCATGATGGAACACGACGGTACAAAATTATAATTAGAAAATTTTTACTCAGATGATATGGTCAGAATTTAAAATTCTTGTGCTAGAGAACTTTTATTTGAGTAATTAAGTGCAGAGATTGGGAACTGAGCTATGGAAAATAGAAATGTTGTGTGCTGATCACTTAGAACACGCTAATCGTTGAAGGAATTGTCATGTCTGGTAACATGGCTAATTACTCCTGAAATCAAGCGAAGTGAGCGCTATATTGGGGACTAGCTCCATCGATAAGGAGTATAGTCAAATCTGTAAAATATACAACCTTTGGAAGGGTTGTGTCACAAGCCAGCATTGATATATTTTTCTCTATGGGAAGCGGACTGGAAGGACGTTAGGTGAGACGTCGAGTGTTAAAGAAGAGAAATGATAAAGGTATAGTGCAAGATCGACTTGTGAATAAGTAGGCATGCCCTACAACCCAGAATTATACTAAGACTAGTTCTGGTTTGAAAACATGAACCGCATGAAGGGTCCTTCCCTAAATGTGGAAAATATGGTTATCGGTAGGAAGAAGAATGTCGAGTGATAGTAGGCCACAGGTGTGGTAAAGATGGGCGTAATGCCCCAATTGTAGAACCAATTGAAGCCATGTGAACCGGCAACCCCAACCCATTCGTGTACAACCACTCCGAACCCAACAACTTCAATAACAATCCATCCAAAGAAACCAAATTATGCCAAACAGTTGTACTTGCTATGAATGTGGCAGTACAGAACGTTTCAAAAGAAATTGCCCAAAGTTGAACCAAGGTGTCGTTGGAAGACGAACCTCATGACAAGCATCAACCTCTGATCAAGCAAAGAGCCGTGCTTTTGTGAGTACTTCAAATAAAGCACGTCATGATCCAAAAGTGGTATTAAGTAACGTGTAGTTTTAAATCAATAGGCTTCAGTGATATTTTTACGGTCGTCGATAGAAGTTAGTTCCTGCTAACCTCCTATCATTTGGAAATATTTAAGTGAAACTATAGAACCCTATACTGTAGAATCGCTAACGGTAAATCCCTAATGGTTAACTAAATTGTACGGAATTGTCCTATTATTCTGAACGATTAACCTTTCCTTATTGACCTACGACCAGTAAAGCAAAGAAGTTTTGACGTAATAGTTAGCATGGATTGGCTAACTCAACATGAAGCAGATATCAAATAGGAAAAGAAGATGATTAGAAGCTCTCTTTCGGACGATGAAGCGATTAAATACAGAGAAAAGTGTACGGTATTATGTTGCCACTCTAATCTCATCTTGAGATGTTATAATATTTACGACAAGAAGACGTGGTGTATTTAACAAACGTGATTGCCAAAGTATTTAAAAGAAAACATATAGAAGATATCCCGGTGGTACGTAAATTTCCACAAGTTTTCCCAGAAGAACTTCCCGGATTACCGCCAAACCGACCGGTCAAATGCAGAATCGATTTAATGTCTCAAGCTGGTCCTGTTGCTAAAGCACCCTACCGAATTACCCCGTCCGAGATGCAAGAATTATCCAAGCAGTTACAAGAATTGTTGGGTAAGGATTCATACGACCTAGTTAGTCACCATGGGGTGTACCAGTGTTATTTGGGAAATGAAGGAAGGAAGTGTTAGAATATGTATTGATTAGGGAGAACTGAATAAAGTGACGATCAAGAATAGGTATTCACTTCTTCGAAGTAAACGATCTGTCTAACCAACTGCAAGGGGCGATTTATTTTTAGAAAATTGGTCTTAGATATAGTTATCGCCAAATGAAAAATCCGAGAGGAGGACGTTGCAACAATAGCGTTTCGGACTCGCTACGGCCATTATGAATTCTTAGTTATGCCTTTCGGGCTAACAAATGTGCCGGCAGCATTCATGGAACTCATGAACCGAGTCGGTAAACTTTATTTTGACAAACTTGTCATAACATTCATTGATGATATTTTGATATATTCGCAACGTAAAAAGGAGCACGAACGACGGTTAAGGAAAATTGTGGAAGGGTTAAAGCAAGAGGAGTTGTACGCGAAGTTTTCGAAATGTGATTTTGAATAAAGAAGGCATAATCCCTTGGTCATGTTGTAGAACAACAAGGATTTCACATAGATCCAAATAAGATAGAAACCATTAAAATTGTGCCAAGCGCCGATTTTAAGTCTCCCCGATGGAGACGATGGTTTTGTCGCGTATTGTGACGCATCGTATAGAGGGTTAGGATGCGTGTTAATGCTGAATAATAAGGTTATAGACTATGCTTCCCGACAGTTAAAAATACACGAGAAAAATTACACTACTCATGACTTAGAACTGGGAGCGGTTATCTACGCACTTAAAATGTGGAGACATTGTCTCTACGATACGAAGTGCACCATTTTCACCGATCATAAAAGTTTGCAGCACATATTTGATCAGAAGGAACTGAATATGAGGCAACGAAGATGGGTCGAGTTGTTAAGCGATTATGACTGTGACATCCGTTATCACCCTGGCAAGGCTAACGTCGTAGCCGATGCCTTGAGTAAGAAAGATCGGGTTAAGCCATTGCGAGTGCGAGTGCTGGGGATGATAGTCCAGTCGAACCTTCGAACCTGATTCGAGTCGCTCAATGTGAGGCGTTGAAAGAGGAACAATTGGAAAAGAAGGAATCTTACGGCAATGAGGAGAATTTCGAACAGCGCGTGGACTAAATTCTCTACTTCAAAAATCGGGTTGGATCCCGACCCTCCATGACCTTCGTGAATTAATCATTGACGAAGCGCATAGATCGAAATAATCCATACATCCGGGATCGGATTTGACTATTGATGATACGGATACCTGAAAGGATTTTTATTAATGGTCGAGTTTGGAGAAAGATATGGTTACGTGTGTTGGTGAATATTGAGTTATGCAAGAGATAAGGCTGCACACCGAAAACCCTAGGGAACGTCACAACGACAGAAAATTCGCCAATGATAGTGGGAATAAATTACAATGAATTCTTGCCTAAATTCCTGATGGTGAAATGGTATCTCGTCGTGGAGTGCCATTTTCAATTATCTCAGATCAAAATAGTCATCCTACTTCCATTATTGGAAGGCGGGGAAGGAAGCATCGAGAGCTGGAAGCTTTTTATATGGGTGAAGTAATTATCACCAATTTGTTAAATTGAAAATGGGCGTTAATCAAGCCATAAGATTTGAATTGATTCGAGAAACAACCAATCGGATTTATAATATTTAAGATAAGTTGAAAGCAGCGCGAGATTGGCAAAGGACTTATGCCAACATTCAAAGGAAACCATTGTCGCTGGAAAGAGGTGACAAGGTATTTTTAAGGCAACACCTTCGAGAGGTGATATAAGGTTTGGCAAAACCGAAAATAGCCCCTTAATATATTGGACCTCATGAGACTATCTCCATGATTGGTCATTTAGTTTATCGATTAAAGTACTCCAGAGGCTAAGTACTATACATGATATTTTGCCATGTATACGGATTGAAAAGTGCCTAAGCGATAAGGCAACGAAAGTACTAGTAATAGAGGTACTCATAGAAGACATGCTTGATATCATAACTAATTCCGTAGAGATAGTAGACGGGAAAACTAAACAGTTTGGACATACCAAGCTTTATTAATTAAGATTAAGTGGAATACACAGCGAGGACCAGATTATACTTGGTAACGCGAGGGTCAATTCTGAAGGAAAAACCCCCCACCTTTCTCTCGAAAGGAGATAGTGGGCATGTAAAATTTCGAGGACGAAATTTCTTGACGGGGGGAGAATGTAACGATTCCGACGAAACCAGGTATACCCTAACCGGTAGACGTTAGTTACGTCATATGTAATGTCGGGTACATGAGTTACCATAGTAACTATACGAGAATACAGGGTTCACTGTATTGATTGTGCGTGAATAAATAATTCATCGTATTGAATATGCGATTAATCGATTGATAGTTATTGAAACCCGAACGAATCGAGGGTTCAATTATAGACGAGATATATGATATTTAGTGATTTTACGAAGCATTAATGCTTCGGGATAAGTAAAGTACGGCACAGAAAAAGAATTTCGATTTAATGGTACGACGGTACATTAAACGAAACCTTTAATACCAAACCGAGCAAGAGATAATCGATCAAGCCGAAAAAGATGCGCGATAATTAATAATATGATGTTTTTAGTTAATAAATGTCATGGTTTAAGTTTTTAAAGTTTTTAAATCGGTTTTATATAAATTTCATTTTTTAGCCGAAAAACAACCGTTTTGGCCTCGTTTTAAGCCGAATTAAACGTTTAACCGAGAAACGAACTGAACCAGATTATCCAAAACATTATCCGGATTGCGGATATCCAAATGAGTGGCCAAAAATGAACTTGTGGGTCCCACCCCACCTTCCTTTAGTACCGATCGGACCTAGGGTCCCTTTTTACCCTTGTTATTTTCTTTTTCCTCATCAATCCTCTCAATATTCATCAACTCATTCCATTTTATGATCCAAGATCCAAAGTTTTAACAAGAAAACCGAGGTAAAAATCGTGTTATTTACGTGTTCATCTTCGTTTCTTGAGTTTGTTTGCAAGAAAATGAGGTTTCAAAGATGAAAACCGATTCTTGCGTGATCAAGTGATGTATACGGGTTATACAAGGGATCTTGGTCCAAGAAAGGAGTTAAACGAATCAAAAACGAATTTTTACGGTTGAATCTTTGTTTTTGAATCATAACCGAAACTATAGTGTAAGAGGCTTGATCGTGAGTGTAACTTGCTTGGTATTGTGGTATGTTGTTTGTAGGCTCTGTATTTAGTGGTAGATAAGGCGGAAAGATGAGTTTGTAGCTTGTAGTGGCGGAAAACGAAAGGTATATTCGGTTATGTTCGGTTTTGGGAAATTTGGACAGATTGTTGATGCTTTGGAGTTAGGTCATGAAATTTTACAGAGGTGTTAACCACATGAAAATATGAGTTATTTGAATTTTTGGTAATGTTTGGATAAAGGATGAATATTTGGTGAATTTAATGCTCGGTTTTGGCTAAAAATGGTGAAAAATAGTTAAATATCATGAAAAATTCTGGAAAATTGCAGATAAGCTTTTCATATCATGTATAAGTCACACACAAAATTTGAGGTCAGTTGGAGAAGTCTAAGTAGGCTTTTCGGTTAACCAAGTTCTAGGGAGTTCTAGCTCGGTTTTAGTAAAAAGTGCATGTAAAAGAAGATTTTGGTTCTGGAAACATTACAAGGGACTATGTGGATGGCAGGGGACATCCAGGAAAAATTTGGGATTTTTCTAAGATCGTTTGTTATTTACGACATATTTAGTGTTTAAATGGTGTTTAAAAATAGATAAATAAATTTTAAATATAAGAATTAATTCTGGAAATATTTTTATAAAATTCCCCATTGTTAAAAAGTGATTTGTGCAAAATTTCAAGATCCGAGAGTAAACGGATAATTAATCGTGCTAATTATCAAACTTTTAAAGTTAAAACGCGTAAACCGGTGAAGTTCGCTTAAACGAGCTGACTGGTGTATAAAAACCCTAAAAATGGACTATTTTCATATAATTGAGTTGAACAAGTAAAAATGAATCATCCGAAAATAATTCGGATGATTTGGGTATTTTTAACCGATTTAACAGTTTCCGGTACGCCAAAGACGGAAACGGGTCCCGCGGTCAATCGGGGCGTCTAAACCGAATACTAATTTCACCACTTTAATTAAATTATCAGTCAACAACTATTTTCGGGTCGTGTGTGACCAAACTCATTTTGAAACATAAAATTGGATAACCGTGCTAGGCACGCAAAACGGGGAAAACAAGCTATTAGAAGATTTGACTGTTTAACTCTAAACGACATCACAATCTGAGTCCGGAAAAGTGTTTCTGGGTTAACCTTGCCCCCAGAACGGGTACAGTGCTGGGTTAACAGTGTCCCCAGATGTACCGGTTAACCTGGTTAAAGTTATATTAATAATGAGTGTATAGTAACGATCGTATGGATCATATTACAGATTGGACGTGTTAACTGATCATGATTGTTGTTACCTGCTTGCATGTGCTAAGGTGAGTTTCACGAGCCCCTTCTTCTGAATTTTTTTCAAATATTTTCCCGGGGCGGAAAGCATGTTTCTATCAAAATGTTTAAATACGTACTGAACGCATGGATTTGCGTGTATCTATAAATATTTGATTGTACGGGAATCGTACGGAGTGAGTACAGGACTGGGTTAACAGTGTCCCCAGATGTCTTTGGAAGTGTTTCCGGGTTAACATCGCCCCCGGAGTGAGTACAGTACTGGGTTAACAGTGTCCCCAGGGGTTCCTAAAAGTGTTTCCGGGTTAACATCGCCCCCGGAGTGAGTACAGTACTGGGTTAACAGTGTCCCCAGGGGTTCCTAAAAGTGTTTCTGGGTTAACATTGTCCCCGGAGTGAGTACAGTACTGGGTTAACAGTGTCCCCAGATAATATTATATCATGATATGGATTTATCATGGTTTACTAAAATTGTGAAACTCACCAACTATTCGTAGTTGACCCGTTTTCTCACATGCTTTTCAGGTGCAATTTAAATGAAGTGATTGCTTACGTGCTAAGTGCTTGTTGTGTGTAAGATTTGTGTGCGGGATGTCAGGATACATTATAACAGATAGAATTATGAATCGTATTGTATGATGTGTGTATCACCTAGACGGTAATGAAAGATGAGATAATGTAATTTTGAAGTATATTAATGCATTCAGTTTTCTTTATAAACAATGTGGTTGATATCAGAGGTGTCTGTCGCATCCCGTTTACGTTTCCGCTGCGGTTGCGGGGTGTTACATTCTCGATCCTCCTCTAGTTCCACAGTTCTATCAGTTCCTTCCATAAGGAACCTTCTTTCCCAGAACTCAGCCTTTCGAGCAATAAACACTTTATGCTCACTTGAATTGTAGAAATAATATCCCATTGAATCTTTGGGATATCCTACAAAGATACACTTAGTGGATCGGCTTTCAAGTTTGTTTTGGGTGTTGTTCGTGACATAAGCCTCACAACCCCATACCTTTAAATATGATAACGATGGTACCCTTCCATGCCATATTTTAAAATGTGTCCTTTCCAATTTCATGGTTGGTGCCATATTTAAAATACGGGCCGCGGAGATCAATGCAAAACCCCAAAATGATAGAGGTAATGTGCTTCTAGCCATCATGGATCTAATCATATCCAATAAAGTTTGATTCCTCCTTTCGGACACACCATTGTGTTGTGGTGTTCCAGGTGGAGTAAGATGGGAGACAATCCCACAAATCCTAAGATGTTCTAGAAACGCATCGTTGAGGTATTCACCTCCTCTATCGGAACGTAATACTTTGATTGTTTTGTTGAGTTGATTTTGTACTTCATTTTGGAAGACTTTGAACATTTCGAAGGCTTCATCTTTGTGTCTTAACAAGAACACATACCCATAGCGACTATAATCGTTAGTAAAGGTAATGAAGTATCTTTCACCATTCCTTGTCATTGTCTTAAAAGGACCACATACATACGAATGTATGATACCTAATAAGTCTTTTTCCCTTTCATTAGTACCACTAAAGGGCTCCTTGGTCATTTTTCCCAATAAACAGGACTCACACTCATTAAATGAATCATCATTTGATTCCAAAAGACCATTCTTTTGAAGTGTATGAATGCGATCCTTGTTTATGTGACCAAGGCGACAATGCCAAAGAAAAGTCTTACTCAAATCCAATTTGTCTTTTGGTGTTAGCTTGGTACAACGAGTTATCAATGGATTTATTATCATGAACTAATTCATAAATTCCATTACACGACATTGCTTTAAAATAAAAGATATCATTCATAAAAACATAAATACCATTGTTTACAAACTTAAAATCATAACCAAATAGTCTTAATTAAGAAACAAAGATAATATTCCTAGTCAAACTAGGAAAATACAAAATATTTTTCAAAAGAACTTCCAAACCATTTGGAAACTTCAAAAATAATCTCCTCGGGCTTGGACGTAAACCTTTGCTCCATTGCCCATGAAGAGACTAATATCTCCTCTCTTGTAATCATTTCTTCTTTTGAACTCCTGTAATGAATTGCATATGTGAGTTCCACATCCCGTATCCAATACCCATGTGTTAGAAGAAATAATATTACCATCAATATGGATCATGAAAGTTGTACCTGAGGTTTGCCCACATCCCTCTTAGGTTTTAACTCCTTGAGATAGGTCAGACAGTTTCTCATCCAGTGACCTATCTCTCCACAACCAAAGCACGGATCCTCGGAGCTAACCTTTAGCTTCTTGGGTTTGGGTTCCGCCTTTGCCTTTCCCTTTAACTTGTCGTTTACCACTAGTAACCTTTTCCTTGGGTTCTGTATGATGCCTCTTCTTCAAGCCACCCTCATTGATCACAAGAACGGGTAAAACCTTTTTAACCATTCCGGCTTTGGCTGTTTTAAGCATTGCGTGAATCTCACCAACGCTCTTGTCCATCTGTTCATGTTGTATATCATGACGAATGTCTCAAACCTTTTCGTTAAGCAATTGAGGATCAAATCCGTGGCTAACTCTCTTGAGATGGGACAATTAAGCCGTTCAAGCCGATCAATGTGGCATTTTATCTTAAGCACATAAGATGAGGCATATTGGGTTTCTACCATACGATATGCATGAAACGCTCGAACCGTTTGGAAGAGTTCCACCCTGGCTTGAGTAAGGAACATTTCCTTAAGCTGGGTGATCATGTCATATGCCCCATGATTCTCGAAATGCTTTTGGATCTCGGGAATCATTGTTCCCAACATGAGGCAAGAAACTTGCACCAAATCCTCGGTGTACGTCAACCAATCCGCGTAGGCATCCAAGTCGTTGACATCAGGTTCATCGGGAATAGGATCATCCAGAATGTAGGATTTATTCTCTTGCTTGAGAACAATTCTCAAGTTTCGATACCAATCCATAAAGTTGTTATAGTTTAGACGATCCTTATCCAGAATGGAACCCAGTGATAGGTTATGCACAGGTGGGATAATAGCTTTCTGTGGATTGTTTGCGGCCATCTATAAAAGAATTTAACAAAGCTCAATTTTAGTATTTCGATATTAATAAATTTTGATCGTTAATACCCTTTAGTCTTTAAGACAATTAATGATTAAAATCTAGAACCCAACGTTTCATTTAAATAGTAGTTAGGTGACCTTTATCCTACTATTCAAATTAACAAGGTAGTCAATGTTTGACGATTGAAACCCTTTGCAACTTCTAGTTTTATGGGATCGGTTAAACATCATATGTTTAGTTGGCATGTTTAATCCCATCAACACCTTTGTACGCCATGCTCTGGTGACCCTATTCACATGGTTTCCAAATCAAGTCGTCCTACTTACACACACGTGTGAGCTTTCACATACAAGTGGTTAGGTGACCTTTATCCCACAAGTATTGTAAATTCTCCTCAAGATCACAAGTTTTCATAAATGTGGTTAGGTGACCTTTACCCCACATCAAGTCTCCAAGTGACTGGAGTGTGGTATAAAAGGATGGTGTTAAACTTGTTTTTAAAAGGGATTTAAGTTTTCAAAATTCTAGATTGGAAAATTATATAATGTACCTTCCATTTGCTTGCATTCAAATGTATGGTACCTTTGAAAACCAATTTTCAAATTCCTTTTAATAAAACCCTATTTTATTATAAAATCAATAATAGTTAATAAAACCAATTTTATAACTTAATAATTTCAAAGGAATCATTTTTATGCAAGTTGTTGATTTTAATTGTTAACATCAAAATATGATAAAACAATAAACATAAATCAACTACATAAGCATAAAATACAATCACATGTCCATAACCATAGCCATCTAAAATTTGACAACACTTGTTAACCGAAACTAGTGTTTCATAAGGTCTCTCCTAAGGGACAAGCATAACACAAGGTATGAGATGGTGAAGTCCCACTTGACTCCGCATCCTTATGCTTCAAGGGTTCACTTCTTGTTGTGATTCTTCTTTATTTGGGCTTTCATTTGGGCTTTAACCAAAGTGGTGTTGTAGTTGTATCTTCTTTTACAAAATATATCCTAATACCTATTCTACTTATTATTACAAACCATATAAAAGAATAAATAGATTACAAACCCGAATAAAGAATATTGCAAATAGATGCATAAACCATAAAAAAACACTTCAATATACAAAAGGTCATGGCTAGGTTATGAACATCCACACAAGCATGTTAACCTTTTACCAAAATGTCAACCTTTACCAGAATGGTTCCCCTTTGGCCCTTAGTTCTCGGCCTAAAAACAGAGAACACAGAGTTCTCGGCCAAAACCAATGTTTCAGAGTTTTCAGCCCGAAAACTTTGGTCCACAGAGAACCTAGTGTTCTCGGTCAACACCGAGAACTAGTTTTCTGTCAACCGAGAAATATGGTTCTCAACCATGAGTTCTCGGTCCAACCGAGAACACGGTTTCGGGTGTCTTCGGCCTGACCGACAACCATGGTTTCCAACCTTTGCGTTCTCGGCCAGAGCTGAAGAACACAGATTCTGTCCAAAACAAAATATCATCCAAATGATTCAATTTTTCCAGATTTACCACATGCATGTATGGTGAAATCTTGAAAAACCAAGGGGCAACCAAAATGCCTAAAGTTTTTGGCCAATATGGTAAAGAATACCATCAAACCCGAACACTTTAGATCCCATTTTGAAGCTTGTAATCGTATAAGTGGCTCTTGATGCCATTGTTGGGTTTTACCAAGATTATCAAAGTCCAAATAAACCAATTTATTAGGAAAACGCAGCGGAAATTAGAGTTTTAAATCTTGTTTTGTCAATACACATAAACCCGTTTATGTTAAACTCAATCCAGGATCCATATACGATTCACACACTATCAATAACAACCATAGGGTGTTTCAAGAACATACCTTCAAGTCCAGAAATTAAAAGGGATGAATGAGAATGAATGGCAAGATTCCAATAGGGAAATCCTCAAGCTTGTATACCCGAACAAGTTCCAACAAACACCTAGGTTGCTAGGATCCTTACACTTGTTGCAAAACAGAGAGAAAAGCTTGAGAGGATATGTGTGTGTGAGAGAGAGAAAAAATGTTTTGTGAAAAAAGTGATATCCCAATGGAACCACATGCAAGGTCTTGAAAGAATCAACAAAGAGAGAGTGGGATAGAGGGGCCGGCCCCCAAGGGGTTTCCCCCCAAAATCCAAAATCCAAAAACTAGGTTTATTTTCTTTTAACCATATATATTATTTATCCAAGTAAATAATATTTCTCTCAAACATAAATTATCCACATAATTTATTTAACACACTATTGCAAATATTTAGAAAACCCATTTTCCAAACAATATAAGTGTTGATAATTATTCTTAGATCATGTCTAATAATAATTATCGTGGCGTTTGTCTAGCTTGTTATTGGGTATGACCCGACTTGGATCATTACGTACTAGCCACATAAACTCAAATATGTGTGTTGGGCAGATCAATTCCAACACGTATAACTTGTTCTCCTTATAAGTGGGTTTCACGTATAAGTTGTTTCAACATATAAGTGGGTTATAAGTATCTGGTTGTTCTCCGTATAAGTTTTATCCGCCGTATAAGTCACTGTATTGCGTATAAGGGACTTACATGCTCTTAGACTTATACGCTTACATTACTTACACATTGAATAAACATATACGCTGATAAATCTGTTTTTCTTGATTTTCATGCAACTATGGAAGAATTGAATGCTTTCATGACACACCCTTCGCCAATTTCAGAATATCAATTTAGAAAATGAAATGGGAATGTCTACTAAGCCACCGAAGCTATTGAGAATGGAAATTTATCCAAGTTGGGCAGATATATTCGAGACCTATATGCAAGCCGTTAATTACGAGGCATGGGAAGCGGTTGAAGTAGAGTACATTATTCCATGTAATGAGAATGGTATAAGCTATTGTTTATCACAAATTCCTGTGGGTGATAAAGCAAGATTTCTTAGAGAGAAGAAAATGATAAATCTTTTCCATCAAGCCATTAATTCTGAGATTTTCCAACTATTACAACACAATGGATTGTGCCATTCAATCTGGAAAGCTTTACTAAACAAATACATAGTAAATCCTGATATGAGGAAGTCTAATATTGCTTTGTTGAAGAATGAATTTGATGTCTTCACCATGGTTAAAGGTGAATCAATAGCACATTTGATCGAGAGGTATAGTCAATTGGTGAATGAAATGAAGAGATTGGGTATTGATAAGCAAGAGTATGAGTACATTGATAAACTTTTTGATTCTCTATCTAACGAATGGGAAACATTCATTATGATTCAACAATAAACCCCAATTGCATACCAGATTGACTATAGATCGACTCATTGAAAAATTGGAACCACAAGAGCACGAAATCTGCAAGAAGTAGAAATTGAAGAGTACCGCGGTTACTCAGGACCTCGGGTTATATTTTAATTCATCACAATCTGTGGTAGCTCCTAGCCCGAGGACCAAACAACCTTTTTCACAAATAGTAGTTTTGGTGGTAGTTCTCAATCAAGTCAACCACCTAATATACCACACTAGACAAGTAACTAAACTGGAAACCAACTCTACTCCTGATCAATCCTCAAAACCTAGAAGTCCATCATCTGCTGTTGTGCAATGCAACACAGCTGTTAACATCAAGAAAAAAAATCGACTAACAGTCGAGAATGTTCAAGAACATATGGCGTTTCTAGGATCCGTCCTTGAGTCATATGAATGCTTAATAGTGGGAAGATCTGGAAATTACAACATGGCAAAGGAGGATTACGATCAAATAGATCCTGAAGAGATGGAGATATTGGATATTCGTTGGTGTGTGGCTAGTGTTGTCCGAAGAGCTCAAATATTTAGGGAAATCACTAGAAAGAATTGTCTTGATGGTACAACTTCAAACTGGGATTTGAAAAGTCAAAGATACGATGTCTTCGATGCAAAAATAGAAAGGACATTTTAAGAAGGAATGCACGAACCCAGAAGTTGGAGAAACTATTCTTAATACTTTTGATAGGGACTCAATAGGCAGGCCATTTATCAACAAAGCTCTCCTGCACCAGCTGAATCATCAAAGAAAACCGAGGCCTCGTCATCAAAAGCTTGTCACACATAACTGTATGAAGGTTTCAACTGGAATTCTATCGTGCACCGAGCAAATGTAACAGAGGTAATTGGTGATGATCTAAAAGCTAGAGAACTTGTAAATTTTGTGAATTCAAGTGAATATGTGGAAGATGTTAAGGATGAGATCAAAGCAACTGATGCTAACAAGATTGACTGTGATGGATATGATCAAGAAGAGAAAAACACTTATGTCGGTCTCGTATAACTCACTCAATAGCTCAATCACTCATAATCGTAACCCACACATAATTGTTGACAAGAAGGTTACGACTTACTATTTTTGTGAAAAAAAAAGAATTTTAAAGGTGGAACCAATAATAATCTAAATATTGCTCAACGGACAAGAAATTAACAAACACACAAAGTAACTCAAAATATTTTCATATATATTTGAAGGATACAATGAAAAAAATTAGGGTTTCAAGGTGTAATGTCAGGATTTATGACCGCTTTTCGTGCAGGAGGGAGACAGCCGTCAAATCACATTATTCGCTCTTAGTCCGTTGTTTTCATAGGCATGCCCTAAAAGATTCCTTTTATAGGCCTACCCTGACACTTGACATTCTTTTTCTGGAAACTCTAATGATTGATACAAAACATATTCAATCGTATTAAAAAAGATTCTAAGTGTAAACAGGTTTTCGAGCAAACTTTGCAGCTTTTGTCTTTAGCGAGCAGACCTGGTAACCGTTAAGTGTGTTGCGTAACAGTTCTCCAAGTAAGATTTACATAGAATATTTTCCGAAGAAAATATTCATCAAGCAGGAATCAATCCTCTTGACCATATCAAACTTTGCTTGATAAGGTCCTACGAGCAAACTTGTTCTTCAGAGATCCCTTCAACAGTTTGTAAACTTAACTTATTTGAACAAACCCAAGTGTGCTGGTAACACTGTAGATTGCTCTGAGTTGAACCTTGCACCATAGAAGTCCTTAAGTAATTTCTTTATCAACTTCTTTCAAGCATGTTGGGACCATAGTTTATTATAAATGAACCTTGCCCGATCCACCAAAAGACTTGGTTCAGTCAAGAGTTTTCTTTGAAACAAACCTTGCTTGACTTGAAGAACAACCTTGCTTGGTGTGAAGCTTGCTCGTTCTATCACTTAAGAGGAATTCCAGAAGATAACCTTGCTGGGATAGCAAAATAGCTTGCTTGATCAAGTATAAGCTTGCTGGGAGGCCTAAGTTTGCTCGGTTTTTATACTTAGCCATTTCCAGGGAGGTTGAGAAGATTCTAATCTTCCTTAAGTCTTTTCTTATCTCAGTTGTACCAAAACACCTATTTGGGTACATACACTTAACAAAATACACATTAAATTATCATAAGATAAATTACATATCATAATGAAAAATTTACAACTTATAATTCTGTCACAAGGACATTTAAAATCAAGCCTAAACTATAAGAAGTGCCTTCATCATCTTGAGCTTGATGCTTCCCTTCTTCTGTCCAGTCTAACTTCCGCGACTTATTCTTTAAACAAGAATATCTCCCTGTGGTGTGAATGTTGATAGGGCAGAGTCCATCTGATTATATCCTCCAAATCCTCCACATGAAGAAATTCAAGACCAGTGTCGTGTTGTATTATGCCCAGGGCCAGTGCATCCGAGTTTTTAAGTAATTATTCCATTCTTTTGGACTTCATGATTTGGCCTGGTCATCCGCCGCCTCATACTCAAACACACTTTCAGATTGGCCAAAGGGTAGGAGAGCATAGTCTTCATCTTGTAAGAGCCTTCAGTCAGCCTTATATCAGTTATCCTCCTCTGCCTCTTGCTCATTTCGAAACTTGAGAGCTCTAACTTCATCTTCTTGCTCAACAGAGGAAATCCTTTCCGAGCTTGATCTTTTAAGTATTTGGAGTGCTCATTCCTTTGCTAACCTGCAAACCTTTGAGTATCATGATAGTCATATAAGTTCATGTTTGCCATCTCCTCCAACTGCTCTCTCTTGAACTCTTTAAAATCATCTTTATAGATTATATCCTTCAATTCACCGTTTGACATAACCACTTTAATAACCTTTGTTCTCCTATCAATGTACATTTTCTTAGGTAGGTCCACCTCAGGTGGTGCCCTTTGTTGTCTTTGAAGTGTTGCTCTTGTGGTTGGGATTGGGACACTTACGGTGGAAGAACTAGGTGTATATTTATTTTTGGGAACATGTCTCCTCACATACCCAGATTTTTTAAACATCTTAATGATTTGCTCTTTTGGCATCATGACCAGCTTCAGATAGTTTTCTCCTTCCTTTGCCATTGTTGTAATCATCCCCAATCACTTCATCATCAGTTGGACCAACATGGACATATCTTGAATTTGAATAGGTTCACCCCTTGGTCCACATTGGAACTGCAACAACCTTCTCTCATCAGCCTCCAATTTTTCCCATTCTTCCTTCTCATAATAAAATAATTCTTTCAATAGATTGTCAAATACCCCCCTCAGCCATTCCTTTACTCAACATTAATCCTTTAAAGGTTTTGATTTTATTTTCATCCTCCCATGGCTGGACATTTTTCTTTGCCATTTCCTCAACAGGCTCTTCCTTTACAGTCATCAAGGGAGGAGCCTGAGATATTTTAGATTTTTCTAGATTGAATTTTGCTTTCTTAGACTCATATAATGAGAGTTTTCTTTACTACTCAAATTTTTGGTTTCATCTCCTTTACCCCTGGCCTCCATCAGTCTATCAAATAACTTTACTTGTTCCACCTCCCATTTTTTCTTTTCTCTCTCAGCTAATGTCATTAGTCTAGGTTTTCTCTTGCTAGTGCTGGTTTCAGAATGAACTTTCCTTGAAAATTTATTAAATTGTTCTTCAACTTCTTTCTTACTTATTTTTTCCACATCATCTATTGCTACTCCATGATCAATTAAGTATTTTCATTTGCCACCATACTTATTGTAGAGTTTTTCAATCTTGTCTTGTCGATTTGTTGCCTTCTTCTTCATTCTTTCAAATTCCTCTTTCTTAACACTTTCTAATGTTATCTTGTAGGCACTCTCAAGTTCTTCAAATTTCATGTGACCCAGCTTCTTGTCTGAGAAACCATGAAATCTTAGGTAAGCAAGGAACTTTTGAGTGTCCCTATTTCTTTTCCCTCTCTTATTCTTTAATTCTTCCACCTCTTCATCCAGTAATACCTGCAACTCCTCATCAGTCATAGGAGCCAGGGTCTCAAATTTATAACCATGATTCATGAGACTTATAATTTTAGGATCTTCCTTGTTAGCTTCATCCATCTTGGTTTGTAAGCTTTACCTATGAACATCAGTAATTTCCACATGTGGGGAATGAGCAGTATCATCATCATCAGCTTCAGACATATCCTTAAGAGCATCAATCTTAGGTTCATTCATTTCGGGTTCATCTTTAACATCTGCGATTAATAGCTTGAATAGGTATTGCATTAATTGGAATTTTCTTTTTCTTTGGAATGGGTTCATCAGTATTTTCATTCTTCTCATCCCTCTTCTTCTTCGTTACATATTTCTTTGCATATATATTCACATACTCAGGACATAGATTTTTATGTTGAGGATACGTTATTCTATGCAGCTTATGGATCAAGTCCATGAGGTTACACACGTGGTCAACAAACTTCAACGTGTCATGGAGAAGTGGCGAAATAATAGGAATTGTTGTTAGATTTTATTTTGAATATAATCGAGCTTATGACCAGTTAGGAACACAACACATTCGTTAGGCAATACTCAGAGATCATTTTAGCAATATTCACACACACTTAGTAACTTTTGTACTCACTAATCATAATCTCCAACCTTTTTAACACCCTTTTTGATTAATAAACTGGTTATAGACGATTTGTCACACCCAGGGTTTTTGTGCCAGCGATCCGACCAAGATCAATGGCTTTTCGTAAAAAATCACCGTGTTCATCCTTATTTTGATTACACAATTACCATTATTATACAAGCACTAGACCTCAGTATACAAATTTGGTTACATTATCCTTTATTCGATTTTTGACCAAAATAATTTTGCGCCCACAATGGGGCAATTGGTGCTTTAATACAAAAGATTTCCTATCGGTTTTCAACCTTTTCTACCTATACTATTACCAATGGCCTCTCAGCAAACTTCTCCTTCAACCACCATGTCTTCATCACTTTCGATCTCATCAAAAACCTCATTGCCAATGCCTCCTCACTCGCAGGAGCATAGACGACCACCGCTCCTGGAAACAAGACACAAACTCTAGTCTTATAGAGCTCAAAGACTACTGCTGCCACTTCTGTGGTAAATTATAACAATGATGTTTCTGCTATGTTTTCACAGGTTAAGGCGTATACAGAGTAGCAGAACAGGACCAACCAGAAGATCGTACATGAGATAGAGGATCTTAAGAAGACTAAGAGGCTAGTGGAGGATCAAACTCCCTTGATGTCTAGGATGCTGGATTTCACCACTCCAGGATCCGTGGCTCAACTAACTCAAGGATCCTCTATCCTTCAACCAAGGTCCATGGGTCAGCAAGCTCAAGGATCCTCGTTCCTTCAGAAGGATCATCAATCCTTCAACCATCGTCCATGGGTAAGTACACTCAAGGATCCCCATTCCTTCAGCAAGGATCATCCATCCTTCAAGCAGTATCCATGGGTCATTAAGGTCAGGGATCCTCATTCCTTCAGCAAGTATTATCCATCCTTCAACCAGGGTCCATGGATCAGCAGACTCAAGGATCCTCATTCCTTCAACAAGGATCATCTATCCTTCATTCAATATCTTCTGGATTATTTCATCAAGGATCCTTCAACTTCCAACACCAAGGATCCTTCATGCGAAATCAAGGATACTCGGGACTTCAACATCAGAGGTCGTCGGAGGTCCATGAGAGAGACATCATCCCTATGCAGACCATTGACTCTGGTGGACCAACTACCTTAGCATATGCTTCTTATACTGGCTACTCTTATGGGATGCCGACGTTCAATCAACCAAGAGGTAAGTCTTACAATCACATATCCTTATATACTAACCTTGTTTCCATGCAGGATACATGTATCAATCAGGCCATGGCTACGGAACTCCAGAAACGGAAGGATATGATAACTAGTGTTCCAAGAGTTGTTCGACCCAATCCTGAAATTCTAGAAGGAAGCCATAGGCTATCAAGGTTTGCTCCACCAATCTGTGATACTGAAATCCCAAAGCCCTTTCAAATCCCCAATAGGAAGGTGTATGATGGCTCAACCGATCCAGAAGAACATGTGGCTCAATAAAGGGAGAGAATGAAAATCAACCCCATTCCTAAGAGGCTTAAGGAGGCCTGCCTGTGCAAAGGATTTGGATCCACATTAATGGGATCTGCCCTAAAATGGCTGCTAAGTCTTCCTCCCTACTCTGTTACTTCTTTTACATACTTAGTTAATTTATTCAATAGCCAATTTTCTTGTATTAGAAAATTTGAGAAATTAACCACTGATTTATATAGAGTTATCCAACTTCGTGTTGAATCCCTAAGGGATTTTGTTACGAAGTTTTGAAGGGAAGCCCTAGAAATCCTGGATCTTGATATGACTACGGCGGTTGAAGCATTCAAGATGGGGTTACATAAAGGCTTCCCATTTTATGGCGATCTTGTTATGACCCCATGCAAAATGTTAGATGATGTCAGAAACAGGGCGCTCCGGTTCATAAAACTGGAGGATGATAAGAAGAACCAAGAACGATTGGGAACTCCAACAAAAACAGGAGTCACCTCACAAGAAACAAGGATCCTCATTCAAGATCCAAGAAAGATTGTGAACTCCAACAAAACACGATTGGGAGCCATATTCGTAGTTTAACAACCAATCAGTCCACGCGGTCGAAGAAGAAGACGATGATGATGAGGATTATCCAAGAATTTTCGAGCATTGCTTCTCTGTAATACCCATGCCTTAATATGCGCTATGAAGGATCTTGGAGAAAAAGCAGGGTGTCATGGGAAAAATGAGAAGTCAACATCCTTCAAGGATAAGTCTAAATGGTGTGCATTCCACCAAGATTTCGGCTATATGATCGATGACTGTATTGGCCTGAGGAGAGAAATTGGGTATCTTCTGAGCAAGGGGCACTTCAAGGAGCTCCAATGAAGAAAGAAGCTAAGGATCCAGGATCCTGAAGATGTTCCACAGAAAGCAACTCCGCCCCCACCTGACGCACAATTCATCATTCTCCTCGGCAAAGAGACATGATAAAGAAACTAAGTTGGAGAATGGAGAGCAAACTGTCGGAACCACAACCCTAACCATCAGAAAATAATCTCCTTCGATGAAGAAGATAGAATGAGCATCCAGGATCCTCATCACGATGGGTTGGTTATAACTTTATTATTTCTTATCATTATGTGCACATGATCATAGTTGATGGAGGAAGTTCGGTTAACATCATTCAATCTGCTGTACTCAAGAAAATGAATATCCCAGAATCAGATATCGTTCCCGGATCATCCGTACTGATTGGTTTCAGTAGAAAAACTAAGAACACACTTGGGGACATCAAGCGTCCTATATACATCGAGGGAGTGAACTCTTTTCAAAATTTTTTTGTTATAGATAACTTGTCTTGTTGCAATGTTTTTCTTGGCAGGCCGTGGATACACGAAATGAAAGGTGTAGCACTACTTATCATCTGTGTATCAAAATACCAACTCCTTGGTGGATAGTGAGAATAGACCGCGACCAACTAAGAACTACTATTCTTCGTCAATGAAACCGGCGACTAAGAAAACAATAGCATAGAAACTATAGCAACATCCTAGGAACGTACGGGATGCTCGAAAACAGGACCTGAAAGAAGTATCCTTGGACCTCGAGGATCCAGATGTAAAAGTTTTCCTAGGATCCAGTATCCCTACTAACATTGAAGAGGATCTAGTATCCTTCCTCAAACAACAAAAATCTACATTTTCATTCGAACACTCCGATATGATAGGTATATCGAAAGAGGTAATTACTCATAAACTAGGTCTTGATAATTCTATCAAATCCATTCACCAGAAGTGAAGAAAGTTCGCTCCTGAGAGGACTACGATCATACAAGAAGTTGAAAAACTTCTTAAGGACGGTATGATTTGAGAGGTTAAGTATCCTCGGTGGTTGGCTAACGTTGTGGTTGTTTAAAAAAGAATGGAAAGTGGAGGGTATGTGTCAATTTCACTGCTTTAAACTAGGCATGTCCCAAGGATCCTTTCCCATTACCACACATTGACCCCATGGTGGATGCAACATCAGGACCTGAGATGCTTACTTTTATGGATGCTTCATCTGGATTTCAACAAATTCAGATGGAACCATCTGATAAAAAAGATACAACATTCATGACTCCTACTGGAATATATTGCTATATTGCTATTCCATTTGGACTAAAAAATGCAGGTGCGACCTATCAACGCTTAGTCAACATGATGTTAAAACATCATCTGGGGAAGACCATTGAAGTCTATATAGACGTTATGGTAGTCAAATCCAAGAAGGCTGAAGATCACCTCAAATATTTGGAAGTAGCCTTCAACATCCTAGACAAGTATAACATGAAACTCCACCCATCCAAATGCCATTTTGGTGTTAAAGCTGGGAAGTTCCTTCGTTATATGGTCACTAAGAGGGGAATAGACGCTAGCCCGAAACAAATAAAGGTGATCATAAACTTGAAGTTACCCGCAAATGCAAAACATGTGCAAAGGTTGACCGATAGGATCGCAGCCTTGTATAGATTTATCTCCCGATCTTCAGAAAAATGTAAAGACTTTTACGATATCCTTAGAAGGAATAAAAAGTTCTAGTGGACGAAGAAACATGAGGCTGCACTCAAAGCCTTGAAAGACTACATGTTTTCAGCACCAGCACTGATGAAGCCAATAGATTGGGAACCCCAATCTTTATACCTAGCCATCTCCGGTAGTGCGGTAAGTTCTGTTCTCGTAAAGGATCATGAAGGACAACAATATCCTGTTTATTATGTAAGTAAAAGCCTTCTAGATGCTGAAGCCAGATACTCTCATTTAGAAAAAAATAATTATTGCTCTAATTATCGCGTCTACTAAGTTAAGAAATTAATTTGAAACTCATACTATAATTGTAAAGACTAACTATCCTATCAAGAATGTTATTAGAAAACCAGAGATGTCAGGTAGGATGGCTAAGTGGGCTGTGAAGCTAAGTGCAAACGATATACGATATGAGCCAAGGACAGCTATCAAATCTCAAGCACTAGCTGACATAGTGGCTGATTTCAGTAGTGGTTTGCAAAAGGAAGCCGACTTGGAGGTCCAACAGTTAGAGGAAACAAGGGATCCTTGGATCTTATTCACGGATGGAGCATCCAACCTTAGTTGAATGGAATTAGGCATTCTACTAAAATCGCCACAGGGGGACATCATACCCCATTCTATAGCTTGTGCATTTCAAGTCACAAATAATGAAGAGGAATACGAAGTTTTATTTGTAGGTTTGCTACTATCTAAACACATGAGGATCAGGTATCTTTAAGGTGTATAAAGATTCGTTATTAATAAATAACCACTTTAATGGCTCATATGCCGTTAAAGGAAAAAAACTAATTAAAAATCTAGACGTTTGTGAAAGGACTGCAAAAGTTCTTTGATTCTTTTTGTATTATATAGGTACCAAGAGAATAGAATGATGGGGCAGATGCCTTAATAAATCTAGCATCATCCTTGAAGGTCCAGGAAGCTACGAAAATCCCGATCATCAAAATACTCTCACCAGCAATAGGAGAACAAGAAGTTGTGGAGATAACAACTAACAAAGAGATTGTGCTTTGGGATCCATTATCCTCAAATAATCAAGGATCGTGGGTCCTCCTGATCAAGAAATTCCTTCAATATGGAGAGATCCCCGTAGCAGAAAATCCTAAAACCTTCAAACATAAGGTATCAAAATACATCTTATTACATGATATTTTATATAGGAAATCTCTTGCAGGTCCATACTTGAGATGTATTGAAGAACCTGAAATCCAAGAGGTAATCATAGACTTCCACGAAGGTGACTGTGGTAACCACACTGGAGGCAGAGCCCTATTATCTAGGATTCTAAGAACATGATACTTCTGGCCAACCATGAAGAGAGATGCCATGGAGTACTCAAAGAAGTGAGATGCTTGTCAAAGACACGGTAACATTCTGCACTAACCAGTGGAACTATTAATCCTATATCCTAATCATGGCCATTTATGAAGTGGGGCATGGATATTGTCGGTAAGTTACCTAAAGCACCATGCGGAAGAGTGTTCATGCTTTCCATGACATATTACTTCTCAAAGTGGATAGAAGCGGAAGCTTTTGTACAAGTCCGCGAAAAGGAGGTGATATCCTTCATTAAAAGAAACATTATTACTAGATTTGGTATTCCTTCAGAAATTATTTGTGACAATGGTTCCTAGTTTATCGGGAAAAGAACCACTAACCTTTGTGACAGCTGGGGAATCAAGATGATCACTTCTACACGAGTTCATCCTCAGGCCAATGTTCAAGTAGAGTCAAGCAACAAGATTATCATCAACAACTTGAAGAAGAAACTAGGATCCAAGAAAGGCAAGAACTTCCTTATGTTCTTTGGACTGATATAACAACACCAAAGAATGTAACAGGTCAAACACTCTTCTCATTGGTGTTTGGTTCAGAAGCTGTAATCCCTACAAAAATGGTGGTTCCTACTACTAGAACAAGCATCCGTGATCCTCAGGCCAATGATGAAATTCTAATCCAAGATCTAGATACGGTTGATGAGCTCAGAGACCTAGCAAAGATCAGAATGGCAGCATACCAACAAAGGCTAGCTTGGGCATACAACAAGAACATCAGGATTCGAAGATTTCAAGAAGGATATTTAGTCTTAAGGAAAGCTTCCAAAATACAACTAATCCCGTAGATGGAAACTAGCACCTAAGGGAGAAGACCCCTATCAGATCGAGTCAGAGGCAGGAAATGGGGCATACCATCTACTTACCATGGAAGGTGACCAACTACCAAGAGCATGGAACGCTATCAATCTTAAGAAGTACTTTGCCTAGCCAGGATCGTGAATCCTTAAAGGATTAAGGATCCTCAAGTTGGTAAAATTTTATCCTGTCAATTATTTATTTCAGATATAGATTACTAACTAAAGGATAATTTATTCTTAACAATTATCTTCTCCATGCTTTAAGTTTATTCAGATTTCTATAAGAATTTCAGCGGTTAGAAGGTTGGCCACCTTTCCCCCAAGCTTAAGGTAATTTCTATTTCCCTAATCTAATCCCGCGATTAAGTTGTAATCCCCGATGGTCATATCTTCCAAGGTTTAAAGGTTTTCACCTTTCTCACGAATTAGAGTTTCTACACTCTCTCCTACAGTGCACGTCATCCAAAATATAGTTCAGGCAGTGGGACCAGTACACACTTAGTGGTTGGCAATTTTGTTGGGCCATAAATTGGTTAGACTGACGCATATCAAAAGAACACGACATGATCAAGACTTAAGTAAAATAAACAACAACGAAGCTACAAACCAAGGGGGAGATTGTTGGGTCCATATTTCGTGGTTTGTACTTAGTTCTATATTTATTGGGTTTCATGTTGGGCTATGTATGTAAACCGAGAACCATTGTAGATCTCGTTGGGCTTTGGGCTTTGTTGGGCTAGCTAGTTGGTGACTCTATATATAGAATCTATTGTATAGGGTTTTGGTTGCTAGTTCAGCAGTTGTTGAACACTTTGAGAGCAACCATCTAGAGAGAAAATACAAATTTTAACAAACTCATGTACCAGGCGATTTTTTAATATAATCGTGTGCATTTGAAGTATTACATCTTGTTCATTATATTCATATTGTTCATCGTTGTTCTTCATATTGTTCATCGTTGTTCTTGAATCACCACGGTGTTAGGATTCCACACAAACATCGTGTTCGGGTTGATATCATAATTGTAGTGATCCAGATTCGGTTCATACAATTGGTATCAGAGCCTTTGACCTATTCAGGCTCGTTCAACGGATTCAAGATTCTTGTTTATTTGGTATTGTGGGTGAGGTGAGTTTTCCGGAGAGTAGTTTTTTCGGAGAAGAAGAAGAATTATTTTTGGTGACAGATTCGGTTTATTTGGAAATTATTTGAATCCTATAATTCACGGGATTTAGTTAATTGCATATCTGAATTAGTCAACCTTGTTTTCGGGTAATCAATCCAGTTTGATTTCGGGGTTAATTCAGGGATTTCGGCCAAAGACTCTAAGAAGCTGATCAAATAATCTTTGTTTTCGGTCAATTTTAAAGGTTCTCGATCAATATAACGGTTCTTGGTCAAAGTGAAGAGTTCTCGGTCAAAGTTGTTGTTCTCTGCCAAAATCAAGTGTTCTCGGGCAATATTACCTTTTCTAGGTTAAGTTTCAGAGTTCTCGGTCAAACTCAGTGTTCTCGGACAAGAAGAAGTGTTCTCGGCCAAACAGAGTTCTTCGTCTAACAGAGTTTTTTGACGGGAAAATTTTTCTTGAACGAATTTTTTCCAGAATACTCCTTATAAGTGAGAATTCATTCTTGAAAATTTTGGTGAAAACATTTTTTTCGGGCGATTTTCGATGAAATTTTGGCGGGAAATTCGAAAAATTTATCTTGAACGGAATTTGACACTTCTGTTGAGTGGGACATCTTTCTTGAGAATTTTGGCAATCATATTTAAAAAAAATGGTGGGAAATTCATTCTAATTCCTTTAATTACTCAATGGATTCTCCACAACTAATATCTATATTTTGAAGTACTCTTAATCAGTCTTCTCCTTCACAAGTAGTTTTTCAGAGTTCGTCTACAGAGGTAAGTTTTCAATCATGCTCTCAAGATTGCGTTGATTAGAGACATGGAAATAGTAAAATCTGAAAACTATGAACTTAAGAAAAATGAAAAACCTTTCCTAGAGAAAATAGAAGCACAGAAAAATGGCATCTCTAAGCTTAAGTCTGATTTTAGTATAAAAAGTTGTCACCACCTTGATGCCAAACAGGAAATCGCTGAACTAACTGCTAAACTGGAAGCCTCCAAGTTAGAAAATCAGAATCTAACTAGTAAATTTGAAAGGACTGAAGTTGATTTCAAAAAATTCGAGGTTCCAGTAAAGTTGTCAATTCAATGATTGAAAATCCATTATGGTGGAAAGAAAACGAAGGTGAGGGTATAGGATATAGTCAGGTACCCCCACCATAAACTGACAACTATACTAGTCTGCCTCTTACCAAAGAGTAGGAAGAAAAGGTAAAAGACATGAAGTATGGTAAACAGGTTCAATCTGAAATTGTTGGATCAGGATCCCTAGAGGAAATCAAGCATGTTTTTAAATGTGTGAACAATTTTGATGCTTTTACTTCATGTGCAGATATAGTAAATGATGTTGCTTCTGATAGTAAAGTGGTTCAGACTAGTGAAAATGAATCTTACTCTAACGTGTCATCAAACTAAGATGACACCACAACACTAAGTTGTACTAATAATAATACACAGATTTGTGGCAACAAAGGGGAGACACATAAGAAATCAGCACAACAAGGACAGTCTCGTCCTCATAGATCCTCGGGATCTCCATGTGTTGATGAACCATCAGGTGCTATTTATATAAAGAGGAAAACATGTTACCACTGTGGCACGCCAGGACATATAGCCAGAAATTGTGTTCATCGTCTATATGTTCCATGTTACAAGCAAAATCAGAAAGCTGCACCAAGGGGCAAGAGGAATGGAAATACCTTTCTTAAGAAGGAATTCCAACATGAGGAAAGTGCTTTCGTTGACATTAGAAGAAGGATGAAGGCGTGTTTCGTTTGCGGGAATGGCGGGCATTTGGAAAAGGAGTGTCACTACCGTGCTGTTAATAGACAAGCTTCTCAAGTGAATGGTAACAGGTTTTAACTGATTCCAGTGGTTAAACAAAATGTTTATTTTACAAAACCATGAGTATCTGTACAACGGGTCAAAGCTACTCAAGGATTCAAAGTTAATATGACAAGTTTGCACTCAAATGATTTAGAAACTGTTAAAAGAAAAATAAATTTTCAGATGTCAAAGAGTGTTGAGAGTTCTATGAATTCGAATTCGAATTGCTCCACTCCAAAGTCTGTGCTTTCAAATTTCACTAAACCAAGATAGACAAGGAAACATAAAAATCAGCAAACAGAATCTGTATTAACAAATGATTCTGTTAAAGATGGGAAAGATATTAGTTGGCAAGAGGTCACATATGTTGATGCTCAAGGGTACCCCAAGACATTTATGACTTGGGTTCCTATGCCAACTGATCCGGCTATGTGTGTAGGAACAACCACAAATTCATTGTTTATTAAATGGGTTGTTCCAGGCACATGACAAGGGATATATCCATTGTTTTAAAATCATTAAACCACAAAATGGATTATTTGTTGCCTAGATGGGAATTTAGGGTGATAGAACGTTTTTAACCTGCTCTCTAAGTGTGTAGGAAAAAATCATGGAATACATTTCATATTAAAAGGTTTGTTCCAGACATTCAACTCGCGAGGATGCAGAATCTCAAAACAAGCTCATTCCTAGGTGGAGATTCTCACAAATGGGAAAATGATGTCTTGAAGATAAAAAGTAATCGTATCACTTTGGTATGAAAGATTGATCAATCAAAAAAATTTTAAAATATTATTCTAAAAAAAATACAAAAATATGTTCACGTATAGTTTTTCAAGTATAGTTTTTTATTTTGTTTTATTTAAAATGTGAAAATTACTTGATTGTACATGAGAAATAATAGTACGTCAGTTAGCTGACTATCACACTTCATTTTATTTTATTATTAAATGCTACGTTTCGAGGATTAAGTCTTTTTGAGAATAAATTTGTACATATTTTATAAATTTGCACAAATTTAGGGGGGAGAAAAATTAAAAAATTCAAAAAGAGTGTGTGTGTGTTTTTCTTTTATTATTATAAAAATTATTAAAAAAATCATATTTTGTCTATGTCTTTCAAAGTTCACTTTCGCTTAAAATTATGTCGGTTGTTCAAGTTTCAAGAACATATACTTGTATACGTTTGGTCTGGTGATATACTTGTAGATTCACAGAATAGCCATTTATCTAATGACTAAAAGTATCTGGGGGCGATTGTGATGTGTTTTTGTGTTTTGAATTCTTTCACTTAAAATTATGTCGGTAATTCCTAGTTGGAGGGACACGTACTCTCACATGTGTTTTGTTCTTGTTAACCACTAGTGGTCCTACGGGATAACCATTTACCAGAAAAAATAAAGAGTGACCTGGGTGACTGAGTTCTTAACATCTGTGTCTTCTAGGAAGTGATATCATTATTCAGTTAGAAGCTTCAAACCATTTTCAAATGAAAATTGATCCAACCTTTGGAAAGTGATAGATAAATTGTTTTAGTGTGCCTAACGGGTGAAATTATTAATCCTAAAAGGCTCTAGATCAGTCATTGATTTGTATGGTAGCTTTCCATGATGCGTAAAAGTTGAAGTGATATAAACTAAATTTGCTAAACTTACCGTGGAGAGTCTTTTTGAAGAAATATGCATGTCTCCATATACATCTCTCCGAATGATAGGCATAAAAGCAATTACCCAGTCATACACGAGCCCGTTAGTGTCTTGATCACCAAAATATTATGTTTCTAAGTCATTGCATAAAAAATCAAAATTAAAAAATAATAAAAAATTAAAAAAAATTGATTATTGTGTTATTAAAAAAATTCGTATATTAAAAGCTTAAAAGGGTCAAACTAGAACTACAGAGATGGGGGTATTAAGGTAATCCTGTCATGTCTCGAATGAAAGTTCTGTAAGTCCGGATGGCCTGTAAGTCCAACATTCAACCTTAAAGCTTAAAAATTTTGCTTAATTATAAAAAAAAAATTATCAAGCACTAGGAGGTTGGAGTCAAATTGGGGTGATTCGGGGAAAGCCAAATACGCTTTGAGAAGAGATATGAGGCATTCCAGTCCACGAGTGATGTCCATCTAAGCTTTATGCCGAACTGAACCTAATTCATATAACTTATGCAATGAAAATCATGGTAAGTTCGTTATACCTGCTATCAACCTGTCTTTTTATGTCATAATAACGCTGAACATAAACCTTTGTGACAGCACCTTAAACAATATGATTCCATGTTCGGATCTTTTCATAAAGGCGGCAGTTTTATCAAAAACTGAAATTTGATCCCAAATTTTAGCTAAATTACAAGAAGACCGTGTAATTAAATTTGTTTTATTTGTTGTTTTTGGTTTTATTGTATTTCATTTATTTTATTTTACTTCTTGATTACTCTGGTCGAAACAAATGTGTGAAGAAATCGTTTTGAAGTTTTCAGCTCATGAAATCTGATATCGGTTATTGTGTTATAGTTGGTTTAGCTGGTATGATCTCATTTCAAGTCTTTTCAAGAAAATAAAAAAAAAACAGAAAAATAAAATTACAAAAATATGTATGTCTTATTTTGTTTTATTTAATTGTTTTTCAAAACATTTTAGTTGATCTTTCTATCAAAGTTGATTCTTCTTTCAAGACTGATTTCTTGCAACGGATGCATATGAAGTATCTGAGATTCAAATTGGATGATGCTGTCAAAAAGGGGGAGATGGTAGAGTATTGGATGCAGATGCTGAAGTTGTTGATCATGTTTAAGTAAAGATTCAGAAGGTTTTGAAAGCATCAGTCTAAGGGGGAGATTGTTGGGCCATAATTTGGTTAGAATGACGCATATCAAAAGACCACGACATGATCAAGACTGAAGTAAAATAAACAAGAACGAAGCTACAAACCAAGGGGGAGATTGTTGGGTCCATATTTGGTGGTTTGTACTTAGTTCTATCTTTATCGGGTTTCGTGTTGGGCTATGTATGTAAACCGAGATCCATTATAGATCTCGGTGGGCTTTAGGCTTTGTTGAGCTAGCTAGTTGGTGACTCCATATATAGAGTCTATTGTATAGGGTTTCGGTTGATAGTTCAGCACTTGTTGAACACTTTGAGAGCCACCATCTAGAGAGAAAATACATATTTGAGCAAACTTATGTATCAGACGATTTATTAATATAATCGTATGCAGTGCATTTAGAGTATTACATCATGTTCATTATATTCATATTGTTCATCGTTATTTTTGAATCACCACGGTATAAGGATTCCGCACAAACATCGTGTTCAGGTTGATATCATAATTGTAGTATCCAGATTCGGGACTTACAAATTTCATTGCTTTCTGCTATATGGAGGATCCTACACTTAATGGTAGACGTACCATACAAAAGGTTTTGGCGTTTTCACGTCACTCACGTTTGGGCTAAATCCCGGTTTGGGTTAGTCCCGAATTAACATCGGTATCTTTGGTCCAGTCCCCAGTTTGGTCTTGTCCCCAATTTGTTGGGTTTGTCCCCAGTTTATTTTGGGCTTGTCCCCAGTTGTTGGGTTTGTTCCTAGTTTATTTTTGGGCTTGTCCCCAGTTTATTTGGGATTGTCCCTAGTTTGTTGGGTTTAATCCCAATTATTATAATATGTTATTTTGTATCAGGTATCCAAAGTCTAACTACAAGGATTGAGGAAGCTTTCACTTTTGTGCTAACTTAGGTCTAATCAGACCTTATGGTATGATCTCTACTTTTCAATTTACATTTGTTCGAATTAAATCTATACGAACCTATATATTCAAGGATTCAGTATCCTTAACTATTTTTACAAGGATAATTTATCCTTGAGAGTTTTCTTAATACTTTCCTTGAATCTTTTCTTAAACATTTCATAAAACTTTTTATGGATCTAAACTATAACAACTACATTTTCATAATAATAGACAGTAAGCAAATAGTCAAAAGATTTAAGTTATTATTATTAAGTCACCTGGACTTACCAAAATCCTTAACCTGGATTTCACCATACGAATGTTGGACCATCCACCCGGGTTAAGCAGCTGTTACTAACAGTTATTAAGTGTAGGAAAAATAAAGGAACGGGGCATCCAAGGCTTCATCCGCAAAAACGAGGATCCCTCCAGCTTTGCTACCCCTCATGATTGTCTTAAGGATCATATATCCTTTACCCTAATTACTATTGTTTTATGTACATAACCAGCAAATATCCATCAAAACATAAACATATAAAAAAAGTGGGCTCGAGCCTTGTCTTTTCTATCCTTCATTTCCCATTTTGGCAGCCTCCTCTTCAACTGCTGCATCCTTCCCTGCATCCATCATCTCCGCTTCCTGACCACCAGCCGCCGTATCCATGCTTTAACCAGTCTCATATTCACCACCACCCAATGCTACTAAAGATTGTTTCCACTTCGTCAGGTCCCATGCTGATTTATCGATGGAAGGATCATTAGCCTCAGACACAATTTTGATCCTAGCTTGGAGAACCGACTTGGCAGCCCCAATCTTTGCTTCGTTAGTGGTGCTGGTCACTTCCTCTTGCAACTGATTTTCAACTAAGGATGCATGTTCCTCAGCATGTTTCTTTTTCTTGGTCATCTTGGCAAGAATTTTGTCCTTTGTAGCAGCCATGGCCCTCATTCCAGGTAGGGTATCCTCATATTCCTTGATTATTTTATCATGATAGCTCTTAGCGGAGTCCAAGGATTATGAGATGCAACAAAATAAGTTCAAAAGGATATAGAATAAGAAGGATAAAGGATCCTTATTGTGATGACGAGATTCTTCCCAGCATCAAATGGGTCTTCAGACTCAGCAGTCTTCTTTCTTTTGGAAGCTCCAGACTTGGCTCGAGTCGTCACATGGCGTGGTTCGTGGATCGGTGTGGACTTTGGAGTCTATTTCTTAACAATCAGACAATCAATGTCTTTAAGAGAAAATTGAGAAGCAGACTTTCCAGATTTCTAACCACCTACAAAGCACAATTTAAAGATAAGTTTTCCATTATTTTCATTTAGTATCAAACAAATTAAAATTCTTACTTGACATGTTGCTAATTGATTCTGAAATTGTGTCTTGAAAAGCTTTGGTAAACTTAGCTTGAAAAGTTCGGACCACTGGATCTAGTGCAAGGAACCTCCTAACTCTCCCTTCAATTCCAAGAAGCTTGGCCAACAATGCAATGTTATCAACTGTAAAAGAAAGAATATATAAATAGTTGAAGAATCGGGTATCCTCTCTGTGTTACCTAAGGGTCCAGGATCCTACCCTCCTTAATCCACTTAATGGGTAGATCAGACACGCCAGGGATGGAGTCCCTCTTTACAAAGAAAAATTGGTTTTTCCTGAAGGACCCATTTTGGGTGGCCTTAAGGATGGGACTTGGTTAACAAGGTTTAGATTTCAGAACGAAACGCTTGGATCTGTGAGTGAGCAGGGTGTAAATATATGACAACTCTGATAAGCCAAACTCGAGACCTTCTTCATTAATGATCCTTTCAATAGTGCGAAGTACCCTCCACAACATGGGCATCGCCTGAATGTTGCTGATTCCAGTCGAGGTAAAGAATCTATGGGTAAAGCATGGAAATGGGTATGTGTAGCATATTAAAAAAGGTTGATGCAGATGGCAGATCCAGGATTTGGATATGCTGTCACCGTGTGCAGTGGAATTGAAAAAACGAAACACGGTGCTTGCCGGAAAAATGATCAAAGATCATTGATTTTCGGGTTGGTAATTTGCAGATCTCGGAAGAAGGGTTAGAAAGGAGGCCTTGTGGTCGTAGTTCATCTGAAAAGTAATGGAAACGGTCGACAAGTTAAAATAGAAAATGAAAAGTTAGAGAGAAGGATACCGGTTTTGCTGCTGAAGAGTGTCTATAAATGGATTATGAAGACCACATACATAGGCGGAAAGCGTTAATCAGGTTAAGTTATAACTTTTATTTCTGACTCACATCTAATCATCTTATTTTATAGGAAATTTGAATTTCAAAATGACAGCTGTTATCCACAAACAACCGCCATTTTGTGGGCAATTGTTAGGGCATAGATTTTTAAGCTGAGGATACGTTATTCTTATGCAGCTTATGGATCAATTATCCTTGAGATATGTTCCAGGTTGTGCAGGATCAAGGATCCTCGGTATTATTTCTTTACTAACGATTGTTTTATTTGAGTGGTGTTGTGAATAACAGAAGTAACGGCTATGAGACATAGTCCACCTATTATCCACAAGTCCATGAGGTTACACACGTGGTCAACAAACTGCAACGGGTCATGGAGAAGTGGCAAAAGAATAGGAATTGTTATCTTTTATTTTGTATATAATCAAGCTTATGATCAGTTAGGAACATAACACATTCGTTAGGCAATACTCAGTGATAATTCTAGCAATATTCACACACACTTAGTAACTTTTGTACTCACTGATCATAATCTCCATTCTTTGTAACACCCTTTTTGATTAATAAACTGGTGATACACGATTTGTCATCACCAGGGGTTTTTGTGCCGGCGATCCGACCAAGATCAAAGGCTTTTCCTCGCAACAAATCATCGTGTTCATCCTTATTTTGATTACACAATTACCATTGTTATACAAGCTCTAGACCTCACTATACAAATTTGGTTACATTATTCTTTATCCGATTTTTGACCAAAACACCAATTCTCTTGGTTCTTCTCTACATTATCCATGATCTGTTTAGTCCATTTCTCAGCTAATATTTGAGTCACAGTTTGTCCTACTGTTTCAGTAACCAACTGCTTATTTAGATCTTCATTTTCAGGTTCAGCGGTGGTAGATAAGGTTTGTTCTGGCTCAGACTCATTGGTTTCTACTTGCTCGAATTTTTATATGACAAAGGCTAATGAATTGTAAATTTTCTCTACTTGTTGTAGTTTCAACAGACCCTCAATCAATTCTTGATCCAATTCCCCTTGACTTTCATTCAAATTCTTTCTCAATTCAGCCTCTTCCATCAGAATTCACTGATCTTCAATTTCTTTATCAATTAAGAACCTTGAGATCATCTCCCTCTGCATCCATTCCCCGACAATTTCATCATGTCTCCTTGCAGCCTTTTCAGCACATTCATCTATCATCAACACCTCATCACTAGATTTGATCTTGTTGGATTCCAAAGGCTGTAATTGTTCTTCAGTTTCAGCAACAGATTTGCCTTTTATCCTCCTTCTCTCCTCATCCATAGTAGGGGCTTGGATGGACCAATTTCCCTCACCACAGTTGGTTCATCGGGAAAGTTGTCAATTTGATCAAACAACTCATTCAATTCTTTATCTACCTCATTGATCTTAGATGTCAAATCATTATCATTTTTATCAAGCTGAGTAATTTTATTAGTAAACTTCTTTAGTTTCTCCTGATATTACAACCTCCTTAGTTCCACTTCCATCTTCAACAATCACATCAGTTTGTGGTTCAGTCATTATAGCCTCAGTTACTATTGCCTCAGTCAATACAATATTATTTTCATATTCAGCTTCATTCACTACATTTTCAACCTTCTTTTCAATCTAATCTTGATCATTCTTTTCCACTACTACATCATTCTAATTTACATCATATTCCTGAACAACTTCTTCTGACACATCAGCTTCATAGCCATCAACATGCCCCCCCTCCTCAACATCCTCCTCATCACTCCCAAACACATCAAGAATTGTTTTTAGTAAATTTATACCATCATTTGTGGCGACATGTGGATTCTCCCCCTGTTTTGGTACAACTGAGGTCTTCTCAACCTTAGCAACCAGGGATTGAATCCTTTTAAGAGACTGCTCCAAATGTATTTCCACCTTAGCATTGTTTCTTTCATTTTCCTTCTTTAGATAAGTGTTTTGAGCTCTCATTTCAATATTTTCGATTTTGAAGTTTCTGCTCAGTAAAATGTGAAAGGACACATGTGATATTTGAGGTAAATTTATGTGTCAGAAATGAACAGGGTCTGGGATTTGTGTTTGTTGAGTTTCAAGGACTGGGTTTTCATGTGTTTGTGACTTGGTTGGGGATTGGAATGGTGTATCAGGTTGGTTAATGACGTGAGCTGGTACATATTGAGGAATGTATGGCATACATATAAGTTGGTCTAGGTTTTGTGTGAAGGTTTGGGTTTGGGTTAAGGTATGGGTTGTTGACTTGGTTTGGTTCAAGTTTTGGGTTTGTGTAGGGTATTGTGTGTGGGTTGGATATTGGGTTTGGATTCTGGTTTGGTATATGTTTTGGTTTTGGTAGTGGGTTGGTGATTCGGTTTGGTTTAGGTAATGGGGTTGGTCATTGGTTTTGCTTTGTGTTTGGGTAAGGATTGGTGAGGATGGTGGGGATGGGATGTATGGTTATTTGTTTTGGTTTAGGGGTGGTGATTGGTCATGGTTCAACGATTGGTTTTGGGGTGAGATAGGTGGTCTAGAAATGGGTTGGTTTAAATTATCTCCCAGTGTCATAGCATCTTCTCCAATATTTTCTTCCACAACCACATGATCTCAAACTTCATCATTACCATTAACATTATTGTCATTATTATCATCAGAATCTGACTCATCTTCATCCGCACTCTCTTCCTCCCCAGAAGTCACCCTAGGTGATCCTGGAATCGCCAATACCTCCAAATCGTGATTTATCAGCCACGGGAGTATATTAAATTCAATTTCCGGATTAAAATTGCTAGTGGCTGCCAACCATGCTATCTTTCTGTTAACATTAGGTTCTTGTAATGCATGAGTTGTTCCCAAGGTTGGTAAATCAGGGATCACTATGTTGAAAATAATCTGCAACAATCTTTGATAAACCAAAAATCTATCCCTCTTTACCTTTCTCAAATTAGAAGCCAATCCTTCATATATCAATCTTGAAAATTAAACGGTTGGTTGTAAATTACAGCCACTGTGGCATTGGCTATATCCCTGCTCATCATGGTCCACGTACCACTCCTGGGTGTAAAACCCTGTATAATATGGTGAATTAAAAATCTATACAGATTCGGAAACATGCCCATATTGAACTATCCCTCATGGTCATCTCCTTGATAGCCCATCGTTTCCAGAAATATTCTCATCAGTCGATTGGTAGAGAAATGAATTGGGGCGTCCACTTCATCATTTAGTTGCAAGCTGACCCTGATCAGTTGTTTAGTTATGATCACTTCATGCCCAGCAATGGTAGCTTCTTTCCGCCTACCATTTATATCGTCCTCCAACTCAGCAGAGTTCTAGAAATAAAGTTGGTGATTTCTGTATGTAATCGGGCTTTCGGTCAAAGAGAAACATAGACTGGACCGCTACATCCATCTTATCATCAGCTCAACCGGTCTATTGTCATCAGTGACCTGGAGAAGAGTGCACATGATGTGCTTCTTCTCAAAAGGATACGACATATCTGTACAGACACAAACAAGAAGACATTCAAAACGACAGTTAGTCACTAAAGTCCACAACATTATCACGTAATAGGTTATATATTGAAGAAGAAATAAAATTTATTCTTTTAGAACCTGTTCTTCGACAAAATGATAACCCACATAGAAAACAAAGATATTAGTGATGATGAAATTAAAGCCCTAAATCCGTACAATGAGTGTGGGAACACTATCAGTTGAAGCTTACCGAGTCGGATTTAGTTGGCTAACAAATTTAGGTTAGGATTATGAATTATCGATTTGTATTCTGGGTAGCGAGCAAGCTGGAAATAATGCAATAGTTGAAAGAGGGAGATTTGTGAAATGTAAAATTTTCTAAGTCCCCCTCTTATATAGTGTGAGCTGTACAATTTTGAAAGTGGGTTTTAAATGCATTTTGTCGTTTTGCTTATGAATAGTGTTAAAAATCCAATTTCTAGCACACTTGATTATTATGTGATACATGTATGAACATGCTTTACATATCTGTTTCGAGTAAACTTGGGTGTTTTAGTTGAAATTTGTGATTATCAAGCATACTTCATAGTTTTGGTGTTATTTTCTAAAAATTACAAGTGTTTTCAAGTAAACTTTGTTTACCGAGCAAACTTCATGTTTAGAGCACACTTGTCTATTGGTAAAACATTCCAAGTGTTCTCCAATCATACTTGTTTATTTCAGGAAAATCTCAAGCAAATTTCACTTTTCGAGTACACTTTGTGCTTAGAGCATACTTGTAAAATCTAAGGATAACAAGTCCTCTCTAGCACACTTTGCACTTTTGAAGTATTTTCGAGTATACTTAGCTTAAAAGTACACTTCAATGAATATTTGTTAACTCTTTGCATTTATAAGTATAATCGAGTAAGGTTTGTGAAATTAAGATATTCAAGAAAGGTTGACATTTCGAAATATCTCCAAGTCATTATTTTTGATTCTTTATTGATTCCGAGTAAGGTTTCCTATTTGATCAATTATACTTGATTATGTACCTTGTGATTTATTTCTCGAGCAATCTTGTAAGACCCCCGAAATCCGAGAGTCCTATTGTTGGTGATTATTCCATACAGTTAAAAATATAAAGGTGAAACTGCTTTCATAAAACTCAAAATTTCATTACAGAGTATTCTTGTAGCGGAAATTTACAAAACATCAAATTATTATCCTTAAGACATGAATATGTAAATTAAATTATTAAAAGATATGTCAGTTTCACATAATTTAAAATCCAATTCAGAGTACCCTTGCAGCGGAAAAGTCAACGAAACATTCAAATATTATTTCTTTTTAAGACAAGAAAAAGTTATCCATGGTTGCCTTAATTATCAAAAATAGAAATGGGCTTCGACTAGAACTGCCTCGAGATCACGGGTACTTTTGAGCACCTCCAAGAAGTAATCCCATCCACGTGCAACCCGAAAATCATTCTTACATACACATAAAGTTAGCTTGAGCTGAGTGAGTTCATGTTTTAATCATCAAAATATTTTAAAGACCAACAATGGTGTTTAACGTACGACTTT